>NW_024062549.1:600000-835416 GCF_006381635.1 Hibiscus syriacus | reverse complement strand
AAAAAAAAACAGTTTAAAAAAAAGTTAAAAGAAAATAATAAAATAAAAAATGAAATAAAAAATGAGAAAATTTAAATTTTAAAGGAAGTAAATAAATAAATGACGAAAAGGTTAATTTTTAAAGGGAAAACAAATAAAATAAAAATAAAGAAATGTTAATTTGGAAGTAAAAAACAGAATAAAAGAAAAAGTATTAATTTAAAAAAAACTTAATGACTAAATTTGAATAAATTGAAATTCATGGATCAAATGATGCTAAAAGAGTTGCAAGAGAAAAACAAAAATGTAAGGGGCTAAATTATGAAATGTAAGAAATTTAAACAGGGTTAAATTGAATAAATTTAAAAATCAAGGGTAAATTCACGATAGGTGACCAAAATGAACTATGCATCAACCTTCAGGGGATGCATAAATAATTTAAAATCTTGTAATTACACCAAGGCCCCCTATAAATACCCTAAAATTACAAAAAAAATCATCAATCTCATTCACAAACAAAAAATATTTTTGGGAAAATTTTTTGTTTGTGAAATGAGATTGAATGATTTTTTTTGTAATTTTAGGGGTATTTATAGGGGGCCTTGGTGTAATTACAAGATTTTTAAATTATTTATGCATCCCCTGAAGGTTTGATGCATAGTTCATTTTGGTCACCTATCGTGAATTTACCCTTGATTTTTAAATTTATTCAATTTAACCCCTGTTTAAATTTCTTACATTTCATAATTTAGCCCCTTACATTTTTGTTTTTCTCTTGCAACTCTTTTTAGCATCAATTTGATCCATGAATTTCAATTTATTCAAATTTAGTCATTTAAGTTTTTTTTTTAAATTTAATACTTTTTCTTTTTATTCTGTTTTTTACTTCCAAAATTTAACATTTCTTTATTTTTATTTTATTTTGTTTTTCCCTTTTAAAAATTAACCTTTTCGTCATTTATTTATTTACTTCCTTTAAAATTTAAATTTTCTTCATTTTTTATTTCATTTTTTATTTTATTATTCTTTCTTTTAACTTTTTTTAACCTTTTTTTTTTTAAATTCTTTTTATTTAATATTTATTTATTTGTTCTATTTTATAATCTAATATATTTTTGACTTTTTAGGGGCAATTTTAATCGATCAAAGGTAAGTGATTCGGATCGAATCCATAAATTTTAATTTAAGTTGTAATTTTTGCAATTAAGACAACCGAGAAATTAAAATGGTACCGAAAGGGCAGTACAAGGGTGATAATCCTTCCTTGACTATAACCGACTCCCGAATCTAACATATTCCTGGTAAAATGCAGATCAGGTAAGATGGTAAATTAAGGGGTCCGATCAATCTAGTTTTTTTTAAATGAATGATCGGTGGTGGCTCTAACATACTTTATTTAAGTTGAACCCCAATTTCGGACCCACCCGAAGGACGGTTACGGTAGCTTGGCGACTCTGCTGGGGACAGGTAAGCGAGTCAGGCCAAAATTCATTTATGATTATCTTCTTAAGCGAAAATTGTAAGTTTAAATTTTAATTTAACTTTTCGATCTTTATTATTTACCATTGGTTATTATTTTCAAATAAATAGTTTTACTGATTTTTTCTAATGATTTCAGATTTTCAAAAGTTCATCTCAGGCACTATACCCGAGCTGGGACGCCTTCGTGGGAATTTATTCTCCGTATAGGCCTAGCAAGTAACCTTCGAGATTCATTTACCTTATGTCTTTGTGTGAATTTATTCTCCGTACAAACATAATGGAATATGTCCTCTCGAGTTTAACTTGGTCCACATAACCTTATGTCTTCACGCGTGGAAGCCAAGAGCAAAGGTAAGATTTATGGTTTGTTGATATTTAGATGAATTTAAGATTGGGTTATGATCATTAGATAATAATTAAGCTGAAGGAAAGCTTAATTTGTCTTAAAACCATAAGATGAAGGAGTTAAGCGAGATTAAAGATTAGGAGTTTTTAAATGAAATTTTGGAAAATAGTTGACAAGTAGAATTTGAAGTTAAATTTGACTTTTCAATAGATGAATTAAGAGATTTGGAGTGATAGAATTTGATTTCAAACATATAGAAAATTTGGTATGATTCTTGAATTCCATTTGAAGATAAGATTTTGAGGTTAAAAATGTGATAAGTGAGAATAAATGAGTTTAAGCATGAGTATCTAAGTTAAGAATAAGAAAGGGAATGATATATGAAGCAATTAAGCTGAAAAGAGTGAATTTTCGTACTCAAAACGTAATTTCTGGGTTGTGTGTATCGGTACACATTCAATGGGTACCGATACACTCTTAAACGAAATAAAAACTCAAATGCAATAAGTGCATCGATACATAGGGAGTGTATCGATACACCCCCTTAAGATGAAAACATCGAATGTAATTTGTGTACCGATGCATAGGTAGTGCATCCATACACACGTTAAGGGATGCATCGATACACTGTAGAGTGTATCGATATCTACCTTAATTAAGAGATGAAAGTAACCTTTCTTTTAGTCTAAGAAGTGATAGATTAGAATATATCAATTAGTATACTGATATGTATCAATGTATTATTATGTAGATTTAGAGCGTAATCCTATCCCGGAACAATCAAAAAATTAGGATCCAGTCAAAGCAAGCAAGGCTAAGATGAGTGCATATTGCTCAGTATATAATGTTTAATGGAAATAAGACTTGCGACAAGTCTATTTCCGATGGTAAATACATGAATCCATAGATAGAAGTATGTGTTTGTCATGATTTATATGCGTGCATGAGTGTATGTTTTGACAGGTTATTGTTCATGTTATATGAATTGTGTACATATATGTTACTATAATAAGTCATGTGAAATAGTACAAATGATCTATATGATTATATAAGAATATGAATTAAGTTATGTGATAAGGACATAAGGAATGAAATGAATATGTGATATAAGCTACAAACTAAAGAATCATTTGATATATATATGTGAACATAGGATAACCAAGTACAAGTTATATTGTATGGTATAAATGATTACATGAGAAAGATTATGAGACTCTATGAGAATAGTATATAAATTATGGGACATAAACATAAGTGGTGATACAAAACTATAAGATAAACGATATAGGGAAGATTTAGATACTTAAAGGAAACTATGGTATAGGATTTATAAAGTGAAGAACTATAAAGCTTTATGAAAAAGTATTATAGGAGTCAGGTGAAATTGAACTAAATAAATAGATTACATTAGTATATATAAATAAGGTGAGATAAGTAATATAGGTTATATGATCTGTATGAATTCAGGTTAATGAAATTAAATCATGTGAATGGTTATAAATTAGTTATGATAGTGAATTGGAAAAGTGAGATAAGATGAGTAGAAATTACTTATAGGATAAAATGAGATTATATGAACATGCAGTATAAACTTCATGAGGGAGATTGAGATGAAATTAGTATATGATATAAGTATATAACATTACTATGCAAATTATATGAAATAGTATACATGAGACTATATGCTTATGTGATAACCTGGGAAAGTGAACTGAGTTTAATCACATTGAACTATGTGAATATAAGTATATGTGATGTGCAATATATGACAATGATCTATGAGATCATAGGAAAAGTGACATGAACTATGCGAAAATAAGTTACGTGATTACATGTATACATGATCGAAGCTATAAGATTATATGAATATGTGAAAAGATAAAAGATAATGCCCATGATATGAGTCATGAGAGCTAGAGGTATAGTTGGCATGCAAGAGTCGAGGGTTACCTATATCTTTCGAGACATATGGATAGTTTACCTATGTCCTTCGGGACATATGGACAGGATTACCTATGTCCTTCGAGCAAAAGAACAATGTTGCCTATGTTTTTTGGAACATATGGATAGGTCATTCGGGACACAGATTTCACATGCTACTCAGTGAACCTTTATATGAGCTGTGGTGACAGCATATGTGTGCATAACCTCATAGTAATCACATATCTTTAGTTCTCATATGTGTACATGGGCTAAGACAGAGATAACAACAAACACCTTATATATGTGATAGATATGATTAGGTGATAAGTGATGAACTATAGAAACCTTATGATGATATGTTTGATTATTTTTGAATTGCTCTAAGTGATATATGATGTACAGATTTAGTGAATAAAGATCATATGATAAGAAGGATTGACATTAGTGCTAAGTGTGAAGATAATGATATACATGTGCATGTATGTAATTGTTATATGAAAGATTGTATGTTTATGCATAATATAAGCATATTAAGTATTCATGCATTATTATGAGTTAGAGTTTCCATTATATGTTTATATGCCTCACTAAGTCATCGACTTAGCGTGTGAGTGTTTCACACGTAGGTTACGGAAAATGAAAATATAAGCTAAGAGGAGCAAGACAAGTCATCATCTTCCTTACAAAGTTCAGATTAGAAAAGTAATGCTTAATATGTATTTTGTTCTTTTAGATATAGTTGGTATGTAATATAACGATTTGAATTGTATATGCTCTGATAAGTTTGTAAACTTTTATTTTGAAATAATATAAAATTTTCCTTAACAGCAAATTTTCATTATTTTGAACAAGTAAAGGTTGTAAAAGTTGATGTAACATTTCGGATTCGGATCCGGGTCGGATACGGGTTCGGGTTTTTACATTTAATGGTATCAGAGCTAAGGTTTAGCCGATTCTAGGCTTAAACCGAAGGTAAAAGATTTTTAAAATGTGTACATGCCAAAATAAAGTGAAAATTTATGATCTGATAGTGTAAGTAGTGTACTGTCTTGCTAACATAATTAGATTTATATGTTATAATGGAAGTATAATAATGAGAGTTTCGAAAGAAGTGAGAGGTAATAGACCTGATGGTGATAACAATTCACCTGCCCTGGTCAGGTAGGATGAAGAGCGGACACAAGTGCCATGTAAGATCAAAGGTTGATTTCAGAATGTTGAAATCATATCAGAATAGTGATAGAAGATCTTCACTGTTTTGAATCAGAAAAGTGATGTAGAGTATTTTGTTATTTCGTGGATAAGATAGAATATGGTGAACAAGTTTCACCATAAGAAAGTTAAAAGATCAAAGGATGTGGTTAGAATTTGTAAGAAGAGTTCAAGATGTATCAGTGACAAGTTTACAAGATCAATGAAACCAGAGTTATGAATTTGCAACAAAGGGATATTACGGTGTATAAGCAAGAGTGTGAATATGATAAGGTTTTGTATTTTAGATAGAAAGAGTTAGCGTGGGCTAACAATATTATTGGATGAAAATGTATTTGGGGTTATAAGATTTTAAGATATTGTAAGGTTAAGATAACCAAATACGAAGTGGATCTAGATAAAGTTGTATATTTGGATCATAGTAATGTGGTATAGTGAAGAAAGTGAGAATTTGTATGTTTGAGTAAAGTTAAGGATTAATAAGAAGAGTTTAAGAATGGATACATCAGTGCTCAGTTTATAAGACAAATGAAGTCAAAATGTTAAATTTCAATAACGAAAAATACATGGTGTATAAGAATAAATATGGATTTGATAAGTTAAGTAAGCTATGGTTGGGATAATTCCGATAAGAAAAGCTGTACATGATTGGTTGATCAGTGCTTGTGTTAGATTTAACAGTTGCTACTAACTAACTGTAACAGTAAAGGTGATAGAGTTATAAGGTTTGAAGGAAAGATAAAGTTAAGTTAATCAAGTATGATATGAATTTAGATGTGGTTGTGTATTATGATCATATATATATGATGTAGGCAAGGAAATAAGTATTTGTATGTTTTAAAAGGGGGCTTTAAAGAATGAAATACAAGTACAAAAGATGGTAAATAATGATGTTCTGTATAAGTAAAGTGGATTATCAAAGTTACGAAGATTCAATGAAGATTGGTACTCAAAGTTGAGTATAAGTGATAGGACAAGAGTATGTGGACATTAAAGAAAAGATATAACCTATTCTATAAGAAGATTTTGATTTATATTATAAGAAAATGAAAAGGATGGAGTTTAAAGGAATATAGATGATAAAAGTTATATGGAGGTATGGATTATAAGTTGATACAGAAACAAGAAAAGTAGGTAAGGTTGAATAAAGATATTGTTTGATTTTGCAAAAGTGTATGTTTTAATTATATGATGAAGGAAATCAATTGAATTATGACCTTGAGTAAGAATGAATTATATTGTTTACATGGTAAATGATACGAAAATGATTTACAAAGGTCCAAAGTAAGTGTACTATAGAATGATTTGGAGTTCTTTAGAAATCAAAGACAAATTATTAAGTGCAAACCGTGAAAGATTGAAGTAGAAAATGTAGTATAGGAAATTTGAAGTTATATGTGGGTAATGTTTTTGTCAATATGTTCAGTGAAAATTTGAAGACGAATTTTCTTAAAAGGAGGGGAGATTTGTAACATCCTAAATCAGGGTCAGTGACTAAATTACAAATTTTGAAAACTATGTGCTCGATTTCGAAATAAGTTAAAAGTTTAAGGACTTAAATAGGAATAATTCCTTATTAGATTAGATGATAATTATGGAAATTTTGAAGGGTATAATAGTAATTTCACAGAAAAAATTTTATTTTCTTCTTTATATAGGATATAACACGTGGAAGTGAAGAGAGACAAGGTTCTAGTTTCCAGAGTTCTCTTCTTCTCATTTCTTCTTCACGCGTGGAAGCCAAGAGAAAAGGTAAGATTTATGGTTGGTTGATATTTAGCTGAATTTAAGATTGAGTTATGATCATTAGATGATAATTAAGCTTAAGGAAAGCTTAATTTATCTTAAAACCATAAGAAGAATGAGTTAAGCGAGATTAAAGATTACGAATTTTTAAATGAAATTTTGGAAAAGAGTTGATAAGTAGAATTTGAAGTTAAATTTAACTTGTCAATAGATGAATTAAGAGATTTGGAGTGATAGAATTTGATTTATAACTTATAGAAAATTTGGTATGATTCTTGAATTCCATTTGGAAGATAAGATTTTGAGGTTAAAAATGTGATAAGTGAGAATAAATGAGTTTAAGCATGAGTATGTAAGTTAAGAATAAGAAAGGGGATGATATATGAAGCAATTAAGCTGAAAAAAGTGAATTTTCGTGCTCAAAATATAATTTATGGGTTGTGTATCGGTACATATTCAATGGGTATCGATACACTCTCAAACGAAATAAAAACACGGAATGTAATAAGTGCATCGATACATAGGGAATGCATCGATACACCCCCTTAAGATGAAAACATCGAATGTAATTTGTGTATCGATGCATAGGTAATGCATCGATATACACGTTAAGGGATGCATCGATACACTATAGAGTGTACTGATACCTACCTTGATTAAGAGATAAAAGTAACTTTTCTTTTAGTCTAAGAAGTGATAGATTAGACTATATCAATTAGTATATTGATATGTATCAATGTCTTATTATGTAGATTTAGAGTGTAATCCTGTTCCGGAACAATCAAAGAATTAGGATCAAGTCAAAGCAAGCAAGGCGTAGGTGAGTGCATATTAGTCAGTATATAATGTTTAATGGAAATAAGACTCGCGACAAGTCTATTTATGATGTAAATGCATGAATTCATAGATAGAAGTATGTGTTTGTCATGATTTATATGCGTGCATGAGTGTATGTTTTGACAGGTTATTGTGTATGTTTATGATTTGTGTAAATATATGTTATTGTGATAAGTCATGTGAAATAGTACAAATGATCTATATGATTATATAAGAATATGAATTAAGTTATGTGATAAGGACATAAGGAATGAAATGAATATGTGACATAAGCTACAAACTAAAGAATCATTTGATATATATATGTGAACATAGGATAACCAAGTACAAGTTATATTATATGGTATAAATGATTACACGAGAAAGGTTATGAGACTCTATGAGAATAGTATATAAATTATGGAACATAAACATAAATGGTGATATAAAACTATAAGATAAATGGTATAGGGAAGATTTAGATACTTAAAGGAAACTATGGTATAGGATTTCTAAAGTGAAGAACTACAAAGCTTTATGAAAAAGTATTATAGGAGTCAGGTGAAATTGAACTAAATAAATAGATTACATTAGTATATATAAATAAGATGAGATAAGTAATATAGGTTATATGATCTGTATGAATTCAGGTTAATGAAATTAAATCATGTGAACGGTTATAAATTAGTTATGAGAGTGAATTGGAAAAGTGAGATAAAATGAGTAGAAATTACTTATAGAATAAAATGAGATTATATGAACATACAATATAAACTTCATGAGGGAGATTGAGATGAAATTAGTATATGATATGAGTATATAACATTACTATGCAAATTATATGAAAGAGTATACATGAGACTATATGCTTATGTGATAACCTGGGAAAGTGAACTGAGTTCAATCACATTGAACTATGTGAATATAAGTATATGTGATGTGCAATATATGACAATGATCTATGAGATCATAGGAAAAGTGATATGAACTACGCGAAAATATGTTATGTGATTACATGTATACGTGATTGAAGCTATAAGCTTATATGAATATGTGAAAAGATAAAAGATAATGCCCGTGATATGAGTCATGAGAGCTAGAGGTATAGTTGACATGCCAAGAGTCGAAGGGTTACCTATGTCTTTCGAGACATATGGATAGTTTACCTATGTCATTCGGGATATATGGACAAGATTACCTATGTTCTTCGGGCAAAAGGACAGTGTTACCTATGTTTTTTGGAACATATGGATAGGTCATTTGGGACACAGATTTCACATGCCACTCAGTGAAACCTTTATACGAGCTGTGGTGACAGCATATGTGTGCATAACCTCATAGTAATCGCATATCTTTAGTTCTCATATGTGTACATGGGCTAAGACAGAGATAACAACAAACACCTTATATATGTGATGGATATGATTAGGCGAAAAAAGATGAACTATAAAAACCTTATGATGATATGTTTGATTATTTTTGAATTACTCTAAGTGATATATGATGTACACAATTAGTGAATAAAGATCATATGATAAGAAGGATTGACATTAGTGCTAAGTGTGAAGATAATGATATACATGTGCATGTATGTAATTGTTATATGAAAGATTGTATGTTTGTGCATAATATAAGCATATTAAGTATTCATGCATTGTTATGAGTTAGAGTTTCCATTATATGTTTATATGCCTCACTAAGTCATCGACTTAGCGTGTGAGTGTTTCACACGTAGGTTACGGAAAGTGAAAAGAGAAGCTAAGAGGAGCAAGACATGTCATCATCTTCCTTACAAAGTTCAGATCAGAAAAGTAATGCTTAATATATATTTTGTTCTTTTAGATATAGTTTGCATGTAATATAACGATTTGAATTGTATATGCTCTTATAAGTTTGTAAACTTTTATTTTGAAATAATATAAAGTTTTCCTTAACTAAAAATTTTTATTATTTTGAACAAGTAAAGGTTTTAAAAGTTGATGAAACACATCGGATTCGGATCCAGGTCGGATACGGGTTTGGGTTGTTACATTTAATGGTATCAGAGCTAAGGTTTAGCCGATTCTAGGCTTAAATTGAAGGTAAAAGATTTTTAAAATGTGTACATGCCAACATAAAGTGAAAATTTATGATCTGATAGTGTATGGGTATAATAGTAATTTCACAGGAAAGATTTTATTTTCTCCTTTATATAGGATATAACACGTGGAAGTGAAGAGAGACAAGGTTTCAGTTTCCAGAGTTCTCTTGTTCTCCTTTATTCTTCACGCGTGGAAGCCAAGAGCAAAGGTAAGATTTATGGTTGGTTGATTTTTAGATGAATTTAAGATTGGGATATGATCATTAGATAATAATTAAGCTTAAGGAAAGCTTAATTTGTCTTAAAACCATAAGATAAAGGAGTTAAGCGAGATTAAAGATTAGGAGTTTTTAAATAAAATTTTGGAAAAGAGTGGATAAGTAGAATTTGAAGTTAAATTTGACTTGTCAATAGATGAATTAAGAGATTTGGAGTGATAGAATTTGATTTCAAACATATAGAAAATTTGGTATGATTCTTGAATTCCATTTGGAAGATAAGATTTTAAGGTTAAAAATGTGATAAGTGAGAATAAAAGAGTTTAAGCATGAGTATCTAAGTTAAGAATAAGAAAGGGAATGATATATGAAGCAATTAAGCTGAAAAGAGTGAATTTTCGTACTCAAAATGTAATTTCTAGGATGTCTGTATCGGTACACATTCAATGGGTACCGATACACTCTTAAATGAAATAAAAACATCGAATGCAATAAGTTCATCGATACATAGGGAGTGTATCGATACACCCCCTTAAGATGAAAACATCGAATGTAGATAGTGCATCCATACACACGTTAAGGGATGCATCAATACACTGTAGAGTGTACTGATACCTACCTTAATTAAGAGATGAAAGTAACCTTTCTTTTAGTCTAAGAAGTGATAGATTAGAATATATCAATTAGTATACTGATATGTATCAATGTATTATTATGTAGATTTAGAGCGTAATCATGTTTCGGAACAATCAAAGAATTAGGATCGAATCAAAGCAAGCAAGGCTAAGATGAGTGCATATTACTCAGTATATAATGTTTAATGGAAATAAGACTTACGACAAGTCTATTTCCGATGGTAAATACATGAATTCATAGATAGAAGTATGTGTTTGTCATGATTTATATGCGTGCATGAGTGTATGTTTTGACAAGTTATTGTCCATGTTCTATGATTTGTGTAAATATATGTTACTGTAATAAGTCATGCGAAATAGTACAAATGATTTATATGATTATATAAGAATATGAATTAAGTTATGTGATAAGGACATAAGGAATGAAATGAATATGTGACATAAGTTACAAACTAAAGAATCATTTGATATATATATGTGAACATAGGATAACCAAGTATAAGTTATATTATATGGTATAAATGATTACACGAGAAAGATTATGAGACTCTATGAGAATAGTATATAAATTATGGGACATAAACATAAGTGGTGATACAAAACTATAAGATAAACGATATAGGGAAGATTTAGATACTTAAAGGAAACTATGGTATAGGATTTATAAAGTGAAGAACTATAAAGCTCTATGAAAAAGTAGTATAGGAATCAGGTGAAATTGAACTAAATAAATAGATTACATTAGTATATATAAATAAGGTGAGATAAGTAATATAGGTTATATGATCTGTATGAATTCAGGTTAATGAAATTAAATCATGTGAACGGTTATAAATTAGTTATGAGAGTGAATTGGAAAAGTGAGATAAGATGAGTAGAAATTACTTATAGAATAAAATGAGATTATATGAACATACAGTATAAACTTCATAAGGGAGATTGAGATGAAATTAGTATATGATATGAGTATATAACATTACTATGCAAATTATATGAAAGAGTATACATGAGACTATATGCTTATGTGATAACCTGGGAAAGTGAACTGAGTTCCATCACATTGAACTATGTGAATATAAGTATATGTGACGTGCAATATATGACAATGATCTATGAGATCATAGGAAAAGTGACATGAACTATGCGAAAATAAGTTACGTGATTACATGTATACGTGATCGAAGCTATAAGATTATATGAATATGTGAAAAGATAAAAGATAATGCCCATGATATGAGTCATGAGAGCTAGAGGTATAGTTGGCATGCCAAGAGTCAAGGGTTACCTATGTCTTTCGAGACATATGGATAGTTTACCTATGTCCTTCGGGATTTATAGACAGGATTACCTATGTCCTTCGGGCAAAAGGACAGTGTTGCCTATGTTCTTTGGAACATATGGATAGGTCATTCGGGACACAGATTTCACATGCCACTCAGTGGACCTTTATACGAGCTGTGGTGACAGCATATGTGTGCATAACCTCATAGTAATCACATATCTTTAGTTCTTATATGTGTACATGGGCTAAGACAGAGATAACAACAAACACCTTATATATGTGATGGATATGATTAGGTGTTAAGAGATGAACTATAGAAACCTTATGATGATATGTTTGATTATTTTTTAATTGCTCTAAGTGATATATGATGTACACATTTAGTGAATAAATATCATATGATAAGAAGGATTTAGTGAATAAAGATCATATTATAAGAAGATTGACATTAGTGGAAAGTGTGAAGATAATGATATACATTTGCATGCATGTAATTTTTATATGAAAGATTGTATGTTTGTGCATAATATAAGCATATTAAGTATTCATGCATTGTTTTGAGTTAGAGTTTCCATTATATGTTTATATGCCTCACTAACTCATCGACTTAGCGTGTTAGTGTTTCACACGCATGTTACAAAAAGTGAAAAGAGAAGCTAAGAGGAGCAAGACATGTCAGCATCTTCCTTACAAATTTTAGATGAGAAAAGTAATGCTTAATATGTATTTTGTTCTTTTAGATATAATTTGCATGTAATATAACGATTTGAATTGTATATTCTCTGATAAGTCTGTAAACTTTTATTTTAAAATAATATGAAGTTTTCCTTAACATGAAATTTTCATTATTTTGAACAAGTAAAGGTTTTAAAAGTTGATATGACACATCGGACTCGGATCCGGGTCTGATACGGGTTGGAGGTGTTACACTTGTTCTTCTTTTACCTTTTTTTCTTCTTTTAACTTATCATTTGCAACATAAAAAGAGGTATCGATCCATAAAGAGTGTTTGCTAAACACAAATAATCCGCATTAATGGACAAAGGGGTTGTAATACAAGAGGTGAAAAATGCAGATGTCTGGCTATGGTCAGAAAAAAACTCAGAAGGAAAAGGGAGACAATCTGCGAGGCAACTATGTGTCAAATCTAGTTAGTTATGCTTCTACGTCTATCAGTCTTAAGCAAAACAATGTTCAAGAACTGCAGAAAGCTGGAAAAATGACTTGAAACAGAAATTCTGTCAGCGGTATGGTGATATCACACTGTCAAGATAGTTGAGTCCCTAATTCATACCTTAGTACAATTCTGGAATCCGGGGTATAGTTGTTTCAAATTTAATCAAGAAGACATGGTATCCACAATCAAAGAGTATACCACTTTGTTGCATTGTGAAAGAATCAGACTAGACCGGGTTTAAACCAAACACATCAAAAGTCAACTTTTCAAAAATGGGTTGGCAAAGGTTGCAGGGGTATATGAGAAAAAGGTTATTGACCTGGAGAGGTCCCTTCAAAGACAGCAAGAAAAGGATGGAAAATGATAGCTAAATTGGAGTCCATTGTGGATGGGTTCAAGTAACAAGCAAGTGAGCTTCAGATAGTTCCCTTTAATGGAGGATTCCAATGGCGTCTTCGTTGGGAACATGCTCAGCAAAAGGTGAAATCTAGAGATGCAGTCATTCAAGATTTCCTGGAACAAGTACAAAAAAGTAGCTCGTCATTTGCACTGTTTAGCGAGAGAAGTTAGAGTGGTCTTACAAGGTATTCAACCAGTAACAGGTGAATGAAGAAGACTTGTCAACATGTTAAAAACCGTTCAAGGTTTAGAGGACTTAGTTAGAATGTACCTTTTAAATGCTTTTGTATCTTAAGACATAACACTTTTGTCCCCAATAAAGATTATTTATAATAACAGACGCATTTTTGGATCAATACCTCAAAATTTCATGCATAATGAATTATTACATACTTTGCATTTGTTATTTTTTCACTTCATTTCTTTACATTCACATTAACTAACATAAAATATTTCATCAAAAAAGGAACAAACACTGGATATACCACCTCAAACATTGGACACACCTCATCCTCATAATACTCGTTCAAATAAGAAAAAGATGGAAGCTAAGATTTCTCAACTCGAAGAGAACATGCTAAGATTACAAAGGGAACTGGAAGAAAAAATGTCATAATAATCAAAGCACTCTGGAATCGATCACTAAAAGCCAAGAGTCTTTGATTGATCAAATAGTTGCAAGGATGTCTGGCCTAAATCAAATGAATGTTCCTAGGGCAGGGGCATATGAGGGGATGGTTGTACCACCTACTCCACAATTGGTTATTTCACTTGGAGTCTTTCTAGGACTTCAAGCGAATTCATCTTCCATGAAAGCACAAGCCGTTGTAACCAACCCTTAAAATAATCCATATTATTACCATATTTCGGGATTTGATGAGGAAGTCAAAGCAAAGATGGTGAAAACGAACATTAAGCAAGGAAAGACAAAAAGAATTAGGTCAAGTAGAAAACCTCCCATGAAGAATAAAGAAGGAGAAATCAACAACATTAACAGTTTTAACACAAGGAAAAATGTTACGATCTCTAAATCAAAACCAACTGCAGCTGTATCGTCAGGTTCTTCTATACAAGATTCGAAGAAATCAATGAGAGAAAAGGGAAAAGAACATTTTGATCCCATTCCCATGACATATAAGGAGCTTTATCAACAGCTTTTTGACACACACGTAGTGTCACCATATCCACAGAAACCTCTAAAGCCCCATACCCCAGGTGGTATGACGAAAATGTACACTATGGATATCATGGCAGTGTTCCGGGGCATGCTATTGAAAACTACCTCGCCTTTAAGATAATTGTCCAAATAATGCTCAACAGAAACTGGATTCATTTCAATAATTCAAAGTCACCCAATTTTGCACATAACCCTCTGTCTAATCACGAAGAGAATGGGGAAAATGCAATTAACTAGGAGAAGGATAAGAAGGTCAAAACCAAAGTTTCCGAAGTGAAGTAACCTCTATCTTGGCTATGGAGGCAAATGATACATAACGGGTTTCTTACGCTGCATCCTAGCATATCAGATTGTAAAGGTGGAAGTCATTACTGTTATCACAATGAGGATGGACATGATGTACAAGAATGTGTCAAATTTAGAGCCTTTATCCAGTTAATGATGAACAGAAAAGAGCTGGAATTTTACAATGAAAGCGAGGACACTCCCAAAGCGGTTGTTTGTGCAACTGGAAATGGGTATGAACAATGAATGTCGCAATCAAGGAACGGGGTATCTTGGGATGAGACAAGAGGAGGTCATCATTATTACCACAGAGTTGTGTTACTTATGAAATAATTTCTTGTTTGAAATTTTCTTTTATATGCTTGAACTTTTTTGTTAAAAAATGACATTTCTTTGAGTAATAAAGAATTGTTTGAAATTCAGTGAATATCAAGTATAATGAAATGCACATTTTGAGAAACGAGGTTATAGCCTATTGACATATACCGAGATCAAACTCCTTTTAAAAAAACAATATCCATATCTTTTACCCGAAAAGGAAAATGCTATTTCACTCATACAAGTTTGGAAGTATACAAGATGGGGTATCTCCGATGCATGACATTGCACTACCAATTTAGTTTGTATGTCTGTTAAGGATGTTCCGTGATGATATACAATTTTCACAAATGGAATAGTGGAATAAACAAATTTGGCTTAGATCAATTGCTTAGAAATCAAGCTCTAAAGATGAAATTTTCTGATTTTTCACTAACGCTCAGACTATAACAGATTCTTTTGGACAAACTTAGGAAATCTCAAAATCGAAGAATTAATGTGATATTAATGAACGATAATTTTAACAATGATGGGGGCACTCCGCTAAAAGTAGTAGGCTGCTAATCTTCGAAGGTAATGTCTAAAGCAACTATGGTGGTAATGTTTGATCTTTATGAAGTGAGTTTCGTTTGAGTTTGTCAAGTCAAAGACTTTCTGACACTTGAATCCTTTAACTAAGGGTATTCTGCTAAAGTAATGAGCAATGTTAAGTTCCCTAACTTTATGAATATGAGTACATTCAGATCATGACACTAGTCTCTATGTGTCAAGAATAATCTCCCAGAAAAATCTAAAGCGAGGACATCAAGTTTAAGAAAGTATAATTTCAAGGCGATAAGGCATGAAATAAACATGGAATTGTAATTAAATTTCGATGAAAGATGGACTAAGAGAGTCAAGAAATGTCTGTTATAGTTGACTACACAAAAGCACTCAAAGGTTTTGTTTTTAGATCGATATTTCAGAACTATATCTGCTTAAAGAGTCTACGAAAATTGAACAAATGGAAGATTTCTGAGAACAGAAATAGAAATGCTCTCTAAAGGGCCTTACAGTGGAATGAATCAGTTGCGCTATTTTGTTTACATCCTATTTAAAAATAATGAAAATCAAAACCAAATCGCATTGCCTTCCAATATCATCCATGTATCTTGACACTTGTCAAAGGGCTATAATCTTTGAAAACAACTTGTGAGATTCATTTATTTGATGTTCAGTGAACTGATACTTTACTTCAATTCTCTGACATCATTTTTTATACCAAACCTTTTAAAAAGAAAAAATGGGAGATATATCTCGGACAAGACCTAGTTTCTCAAAAAATTGGTTGACGGACCTGAAATGATGTGTGTCATTTCCAGGTTTCCAATCTCATTTTTTCTACTACCCATGCCTTCTGACGTGGTTCCCACTAAAACAGTCTGACGTTATGAAGAATAAGGTACTGTTACAATTCATTGCCAGACGTGACACTAGGTCGAAGGAAAAAAATAACCATTTTAACCAATTATTTCAAAGTGAGTATGAGCAATACAGATGGTTACTTTATCCAGTACATTATCTTTCTTTACTATGAAGATGGTCATCCAGTAAGGTACAAGAGACCTACAATAATGAGTTGGCTAGAAAGCGTTTACGTCGTGATGACGATAAATTCATTCACTATTGGGTCCTCCTAAAGAATGAGTTTTACTGATGTACTTAAGGATGCCATATCAAATAGAAACAACATGAACGCAAATATGATAATGACAACCCAAATAAGCGTGAAAAAAAGAAGCATGATGCTTATAACTCAACGACATTTAGAGGAAAAACAAGATTTGTTGCCAAAGTACTCTGTAAGAAACACTAAGGGTGCTAATTTCAAGGTAACATGCCTTCTTATTTGTCAGTCTTTTTCCATGGTAATCAGAATAATTTCATGGACACTGGAAAATATAGCCTTGGCTGTAGAAGTTTCCATTTGAGCTTCCAAGCCACGTAAGAAAGCCTTTCACTGATTATTGATGTGTCAACTACAATGATGGCTCAACCAGCTCCAGTATTTGATCAACAATCAGAATGCAAAATAATCTTATTACCTCGAGTAAAAAAAGGCTAAAAGAACACTTAAGAATCTCTGGATTAAAATTGATCCATACAATCAAGAGGGAAAAATCAATGGATTGAGCTAACAAATGAGCAAATGTTAGATATTTTCCATAAATCCGTCAGTGTTGGGGAATGATCGATTCCAATGACAAGACCAGTAGACAAAGAATGAGAGTTTGTCCAAGAAATAAAACAAGAACTAATTCATTGTGCATACATCTTAGACATACTTAAGTGCATCACATTTATCATTTTTCGCATACATAACTTTTGCAGATTTAGAGTTAAGCTTCAACCTCACGACGAAGGATACTCGATTAAAAAACCCCTTCAAAAAAATCAGGGTTGGTTGCTTAACTTAGCGGCGAGGAGTTACACCTTAACCAACTTGACCTATAGAAAGATCAACAAATCTTAGAATAAATTTCAAATCAAGTTCGAGAACCAATTCAGTCTGGTTCGAGAGCCAATTAAGAACGGGTTCAGCTTAACACAATGTCGAGTGGCTAGTTCCAGTTAAAGTTTTCAAGCCAGATTTCAACTCCACAACGGATGATATCTGACTGACAAAATATGCCACTTGGCTTTCCAGCGAAGGGGAGTCATACGAAGAATCAAGGTCAACTTAAACCATAAAGGGAAGTCATCTCACTTGACTTTCCCGTGAAGGGAAGTCATCTAAAGAATTATTATCGGCTTAGACCCGCTAAGGGGAGCCATCTTTTGTTTAGAGGAACCGTTTATAGCATAACTCAAGGTGAAAGGGCTATCTATCAATGAAAATTTTCGAGTTCGATTCCATTCATCTCAATGGGATATCAACCGCATGGTAGCAGCGAATCATTTCAAGACTGACTCAACTTCATGACGGATGAGTCATCCGCAACTCAATTTAATAGGGAGCTATTCCTAACTGGGATACTATAATCAAAATTCAACTCCACAAGGGAGGATATTAGACTCAGGGACCCCTTCATATCGAACAAAAATTTGTGTCCTTTTATCTTTGTCCTATTTTTTGTTACACAAAAAATGGACAAAGAGGGATAGTTGTAGACACTCATTTTCATCCGGGGCTTATTTAGTATATATAATAATATAATATAGTTTTTGAAAATAATTTTGAAAACATATAATATATAATTTTTTTAAAATTAGTTTTTGAAATATATATATATAATATGGTTTTGAAAACAAGTTTTAAAACATTTAATATATAGTTTTGAAAACATATTTTTGAAAACATATATAATACATAGTTTTTAAAATCGGTTTTGAAAAACATATAATATATGATTTTAAAATATTTTTTAAAACATATATATAATATAGTGTTTGAAAACATATTTTTGAAAATCATATATAATATATAGTTTTTAAAATATTTTTGAAAACATATAGTATATAGTTTTTAAAATGGTTTTAAAAAATATAATATATGTTATATAGTTTTTAATAAGTATTATTTATATTTATATATTGTTTATTATTTATTTATTATATTATATTATGTTGTTACTACTATTATTATTATTATTTTAGGTGTCTAATAAGTCCAAAGTCCAAAGTTCGGGTCCAAAAAAATGAAGCCCAACCGAGCCTGCAAGCCTGACCCAGCAAGCAGACCCGGTGGGAGGCCCAGCGTGCAAAGAAAGGTCCATTAGGGTTTCTGTATATAGTCCTAGCGCCGCATGGCATACAGCCGTTAGATTGAGAATTGATTACAGTTTAGATTGCATAATAATTAGGGTTCTAAAGCCCTAAGAGTTTCATCACATGTTCAGCCGCACAAGAGCCGTTGGATCTGGTGATTGGATCCAATGGCTAGAATTCGTCGGGAGTGACCAGTAACGCTACTACGCGCTAAATCGTACCCAAATCGTAATAGAATCGGAGCAAACAAACCAATATGCCCCATTATTTCAGTAACATGCAAACAGAACCCAAAAGAACAAGGTAGAAAACAAACAAGATTCATTTTCAGCAGCAAATCATGATAAAACAACAAAGATCGAAACGACGAGGGAAAAAACCCTCGTCAAAAATGAAATCCCAAGGATCTCGGGATCGATGGGAGAGGAACTGAACTCCAAATCACCTATAAAATCCTGCGAACAAGAATAGGAAAAGGCATCAGTTTTTGGGGATGAGTTTTCGAAACACCAAGAAACAAAAAAAGTCAAGAGAAAATAGAATGTCACTTAGTTTGGAGGGAATTTGGACTCTGAAAAGGTGAAAGGACGTTCATCGGAGCACGAACGTTCAACTGAATATGAAACTCCACCATCGAGATGTAAAAAGCCGAGATCTTTTTATCAGATCTATGCCGATTGGGGCTTTTTGTGGTGATCGAACTCTAGTTTTGTATTCACGAGGTTGGGGGAACGTTTTGGGGGAAGTTTGGTTTTTTTTTACTGCTGGAGTGGCGGATCGGGCGGCGGGGGGTCGTCGGAGGTTGGCCGATGGGGAGAGGGTTTAGAGCTTTTTTTAGAGAAATATTTTTTGTTTGAGAAATGAGATTGAATGGTTTTTTTGTGATTTTAGGGGTATTTATAGGGGACCTTGGTATAATTAAAAGATTTTTAAATTATTTCCGCAGTCCCTTAAGGTTTGATGCGTAGTTCATTTTGGTCACCTATCGTGAATTTACCCTTGAATTTTGAATTTATTGAATTTAACCCCTGTTTAAATTTATTACATTTCACAATTTAGTCCCTTACATTTTTGTTTTTCTCTTGCAGGTCATTTTTAGCATCAATTTGATCCATGAATTTCAATTTATTCGAATTTAGTCCTTTACGTTTTTTTTAAATTTAACACTTTTTCTTTTTATTCTATTTTTTTACTTCCAAAATTTAACATTTCTTTCTTTTTATTTTATTTTTTCCCTTTTTAAAAATTAACATTTTCTTCATTTATTTATTTATTTACTTCCTTTAAAATTTAAATTTTCTTCATTTATTTATTTTATTATTCTTTCTTTTACTTTCTTTTAACTGTTTTTTTTAATTTTTTCTTTTTATTTAATATTTATTTATTTGTTCTATTTTACAATCTAACATTTTTTTGACTTTTTAGGGGTAATTTTAATCGATCAAAGGTAAGTGATTCGAATCGAATCCATAAATTTTAATTTAACTTGTAATTTGTGCAATTAAAACAACCGAGAAATTAAAATGGTACCGAAAGGGCAGTACAAGGGTGTTAATACTTCCTTGACTGTAACCGACTCACGAATCCAATATATTCATGGTAAAACGCAGATCAGGTAAGATGATAAATTAACGTGTCCGATCAACCTAGTTTTTTATATAAAAAAATGAATGATCGGTGGCGGCTCTAACATGCTTTATTTAACTCGAATCTCAATTTTGGGGTCACCCGAAGGACTGTTACGACACTATTACTATTGATTGTTTGTTGTGCTTTTCTAGTCGAATAATCTTTGGGGCTTTATTTCTTTTCTTAAAGCGTTTACGCTAGCAGATAAAAATAGGTGCTTCCTGTTGTGGAGTATTTCGTTATTTAGATTTGTACAAGCCAGTGATTTTTAAAGTCCAAATCCGACAATCAAATATGATGATGGAAATAATATGGGGATGTGTTCATGTTGTCGAGCGCCCGTATTCTAGGAAAAATATTCGAAACTTAAAAATTAAAGTCGGTAAACTCGAATTAAGGAAATTTTGGTGGACACCCCTCGAACTTTGAAGTGTTTCATAATTTTCATAAATGTGATGTCTTGCATTTCGGTATGTATGCATGATGTGTTATTCAAATAGGGAGTGAGTAAAAATTACCAAATTACCCCTAATTGTGATTAGTGATTAATAATAATCTAAAATACCTCTGAAAGCATAAGACTAAGAAATATTTTAAAATGTTAGTGAGTTCCTATTAAGCTTTAGGGAAAGCTTAAGATACCCTCGAATGAGTAAAATAACCAAAATGCAATTGGTCATAATAATTGATAAGAAAAGTATAATAGTGTGTAGAAAAAGGTATTAAGACATTGATCAAGTACTCATTTCATAAGCTTTAATAAATATGAAATACTTGTGGTGTGAGAAATTATAAAATGTCCCTATGTGGTTAAATGAATAAAATGAAGATAAAGTATGGAATACACAAAAGGGTAAATAATTTAGATCTTCGTGGTTGACCTTGGGGATAATCATTTGTTATGTGCCCTAGGTGGTGATAGATTATACGTTATGTGGCAGGTAGTGAGATGTTAATCATTTTAGTTTTAATTACTTTGTTAGGCCTAAGTTAACATTTTTTGTTTCTAAATTTTATAATTTAGTCAAGTGGTCGACAACATCAATATTAATTGTATGTCCTTTTATGTACACTCTGAAATGATGTATGTGATTGTAATAGTAAGTATCACTATATGCGAGTTTATGGGAACTATTATATTGAATGACCTTAGAAGCAATCGGGAAAATAATACAAATAATTGATATTATGACCAAACAGACTTAATGGCGTGGGACTACCTGGAGACCCGATATTTGATGCATATGTAACCTATCTGTTATATATATATATATATATATATATATATATATACACACACTACTACTTATTTTTATATGTGACTACATTTCTGATCTGATTTAATTTGTGATTTTTACATATATATTATTATCTATAATATTTCCTTCTTTTCGGAAAATAGTTTGTAAACATCTGACTAAGGTTCTATGCTCGCAAAATTCACGTTGTTAATGATATTAACAAGCCTATAAGTGAGGTCAATATGTGACTTGTTCTGCTTTAAAGTATGATGTATGTTATATATTATATTCGATATGTCATATGACACTTTATAGGCTAGAGGAGATACATGGAGCCTCGATGACTAGCTAAAGAAGACTTATGTTACACTCGAAGTCTTTATGCTTATATATGATCTACATGCTTATGTTTATAAACCTTATGAAATATAGTAAAGTAATCGTGTACTCACTGGACTTAACAGCTCACCTTTAAATTATTACAACTTCAGGTTATAGGTTTTATAGAGTTTCATAGATCGCGATGCAACACGATGTCATCGAAGAAGTCTCAGTGAGAGTACTAGTGCATAATGATGAGGACTTGAGTGAGCATGTAGATATTGTGATTTTTCTTTTATTTGAGTCTATTGTAAATTATTTATTATATATATATATATATATATATATATTTAAATAAATGAGTTTCGATTTATAAATTGTTATATTTTCAAATGTCAAGTAAATGGTTTAAAAAAATTGATTAGTCACTCCGGTGATTTCATGTGACATTCAAATCCTTAAGATTAAGGTTCTACATTAATCATCATTATTTCAACTTGTATTGGATTTAGACAAACGGTATTTAGAATTAGGTAAAGTTTTTCTATTGCTTGTGAACATGCTTTGTTGTTTCCAAAATCAGGTGGAGTTGTCTCCAAATTCGTGTTTATTTTTTGCGGAGGATTCTCTACACTTTTTTTTGGGAGTATTTCAATTTGATTAAGGCAGAATTGTCTATAAGCCCACATGCATGCATAGGGCTCTTAATGCTTTTGGGGTATCATATTTTATTTAGCCAGAGCTTAAATCATGCCTTATGTTCATTTTCTACGGAGTGTAATCGATAGTTCTAAGATACTTCAATAAAATTAGGGTATGTTGTGCCCTGACATGTACCCCCAATAGAGGGTAGTCGACGTTTTTAGGGGAGTCCACTCTAGGTTTTACAAAAGGCTTGAACAAGTTTTCTTATTTTTAGTGGAGCCATCCCCGTCTGATTTGGCCAGAGAAAATATGGTGTATCATTCGTAGGAAGCACATATGTATTCTCGACCAATGTATGGAGGAGCCTGGTTATTAGGCAGAGACTTCTTTGTCGTTTGCTTAAATAATGAGGAGCTTTATTTCCCCTTATTGTGGTGAAGGCATTTCTACAATTGAGATAGAAAGGGAGTAATTCGTGTTGTTGAGTGGAGGCATTCTAACACTCTTTAAAGGATTCTTAAAGTCGTAATAGCTAGATTGTATGGCAACTTCAACCAATATAATATCACGAGTTGCGTAGAGGCATCTTAACACTTTTGGGTGTTACTTGACACCATGTGATATAGTAATAAAATAATTCCTATTATTAGGATGGAGGTATCTTAACTCTTTCAGTCAATATTATAACGATGAAAGGGAGAAATGCTGAAATTTTGATATTTCAGGCTGATAGAAAAGTCAACGCCCTAAAGGGAGTTTGATTGATTCACAAAGGCTTCCTTGTTATTTTAGAAGCAACAGGGAGGTGTCTATCTCCCCTTTCTGAGACAAAAGCATCTATATGCTCAAAATAGCAACATATCGATCCTTGTTGTTGAGTAAAGGCATCCCATTACTCTTTGGCGAACCCGTAAGAATGTGACAGCTAGAGTGCGAGGCAATTACTTCTCGATATGTCATATGCGAAGGCATGTCAATGCTTTCAGGTGAAGGGTTCTATAGATCTTGTGAAGCGGAAACGAAGCAATTCCTATTGCTAGGATAGATGTATCCCAATTTTATTGGCTGGTTCTTGGAAGATTTTAAAAGACCAAATACATATTGACACTCTCGACCAGTTTAGATGAGTAACTTAGTTGGTGGTAATGCACAAAAAGTATAGCAGAGGCATCTCTACTCTTTAAAATTCTGCAGGTATCATTGAAGTATCTTTGCCTTGGTAGAAGCGAAGAATTTGTGTAACACCCTAAATTAGGAGTCAAATTACGTGTTTTTGAAACTTATGGATAGTTTTAAAAAGTATAAGAAATTTAAGGACCTAGTCCTGAATTTCCTCATTTTTTGTTAAAGTAGGAAAATAAACCCCCTCCCCCAATCGTCTTCTCCAGTTGAACTAAAACCCCCTAAATTATCTCCCCCGTCGACCCTCTTTATCACCAGATTTTGCCACTGTCCGACCACCATTCGTCGCTCCGACGCTACCAATAGACTCACCGTCAAACGGTGAACAAAACCCGATCCTTGCTCATCGTGAATCGCCGTCGTTTGCTGTGAAACTCATCGGGACGTTTCGTAGAAAACCATCTGTTGCCGAGTGTATCTTCGCCGATTCCAGCCGTGTCCGGCGTTGTTTCGCCTCACCGCCACCATAGTCGAACTCCCCTTTACCGTGCGCACAAAATCCAATCGACAGACCAACGTGTTATCGTCGTTTTCACATATCGTTGAAGGGGTGAGTTTTCGATTTATTTTCGGTGAACTTTGGGAGTGTATTTGCTGTGTTTTTGGGTTGCTAATAATTAAATCGAGTATGTAGATGATCAGGGAAGAATCGGCCAACCAGAATGGCCCTTTTCACCGTCGCATGCGCCCCCACGCACCGCTGGGTGCGCGTGGGCTTGTTTTGGGTACAAGGAAACTTCTAGAATCGACTCGACCCGACCCGGTTGACCCGACTGGGTCAACTCGGTTGAGCCAACTCACCAGGCCAACTTGTTGACTTTTACCTAGTTAACTTGTTGACTTTGACTTTGATAAAAAAAATTCAAATTTTAAGAAAAAGGTCCTATTTTGTGTTTTCAACATCCTGAGACTAAATCCGAAGTCCGTTTTGCCAAATTCATACCCGGTAAGCCGTTTTTCAATGTTTTATCTTCGGCTTCAAGTTGGTTTCTAAATTAAGTTCAGTTTCTGATGTAAATTTGGTTGTTTGGCATCTGAGGGATTATTGGACATTGAATTCAAATTTGAGAGTGCTCGAATGAAGTTTAAACGGGTTGATCGATATGGCACAAAAATCGAGGTAATACACTACTACCCTTTGTATGTTTTTCATAAACTATTGATAATTGGTACGTGCATGAATGGAAAATGATTGGTCCATTAGATGTAATTAATTATCATTGGAATCAGACATAAATTGGATTAAGGACAGAACACAGTAAAAGCCTCAGACAACTCGAAAAAGAAATAGGTAGAATGACCAAGAATAAACCTCAGTTCAATGATTTAATTAGTAAATCAATAAATATCAGAACGCGTAAATTCTGATTAATCTTATTAGAGATTAAATGTTGGAAATATTTGGATATGAAATTATTGAAAAGAACACCATGGATAAATTACAAAAATGCCCTCGTACTAAAAAAGGACCAACATTTCCCCTAGTGGTGAAATTAACCTCCTGTGAGCAAATGAGCAAAGTACTCTGAACTTTAACGGAACTGAAATACTTTCAAGCATAATTTACCCGAATTAATATCACTGGCGAAATTGAATAAAATTATAGAATTACCCCTCAAGTGTAAAATGACCAAAATGCCCCTAAAGTGTAAAATGACCTAAAGTACCTTTAAACCCTGGAATAACCAATACTTTCAGCTCTGAAATGAACATATCAACCTCGAATACCAATATGACTTTATTATTATGACCAAATAGAACTGAATGGAAGTTCTATATGTATTTGAATTTCAGAAACGTCTGAATTTCTCTGGAAAACTTTGAAGTGATCTCGATAGACTTGACTAATAAATAAACCAAGTAACCTCAATGAGTGAGGATTAAGTAAGTGATTTGGATAAGTCTGGAAACTTTGATGAACTTACATGATGTACCATCCCTATGGGTTATGAACCATAAATCAAGTACGTCGACATTTCCTGATATCGTTTAAATAAAGACCATTGGAATATCTATTCATCTCCTTAAGATATATTCAGTTATGATTCTGAAAGTGATCATTGGACAAGAATTGTTGGTATTAAAGAGTGAATACCTACAAGGGAAACAAAGGGACTGGTCGTCATGCACTATTTCTGGAATTGTTCAGCTTGAGTTAACTAGATATTCTGATATATCGACACAAATCATAAATGCCCTGAATCTTCGTTTCTCCCTTTTCAGCTCAAATCACTTGAATCCCCTAAGAATCTAGTACCCAAAATGCTTCTGATTTTCCTGAATAATGGAATCACTCTGTTCATACCTGAAAACACAAGTAACTCATGTACAAAGGATTATGAATAAATTTATGATTATTTAGTGTCTCCGAAAAATGTCCTAAAACTATATGAACCTGATAAATCATATTCTGAATAAATGATGATCCCGTCAGCTAATGAACTCTTTCAATTTTGATTTTAATTTCTATCATTCTATCGGTATACTGAAGATTTGTGTTTCTCTGCCCGATAAGAATATCCAGTATCTCCGAATAATACTGGAACCTCTAGTGTGTTCCCTTATCGCATGGATGTTTTCTCTTATATTTTCTCTGATTTCTGGTATCTCTATTTACTGACTGAAAATGTTTTATTTGGGGTACTTTGGGATTTGGTATGAAGACTCTGGCAGATTCAGTCACTGCGGGTAATTCCTTTTATAGGTTCTACAACAAATGGTAATTCTTATCTCTAGTAGGTTCAGCCATTGTTGGTAATTCCTTTTATAGGTTCAACACCGACTGGTAATTCCTTACAGACCTAAAACGACCCTTGGGTAGGCTCTGAGGCCCCGAGAATCTTTCTTGGGTAGGCTCTCAGGCCCCAATGTGCTCCCTTAGGTTATGCAGTTCTAGGGAGCTGCATATGAGGTTCGGTTGGAGGGACTATTATGGTTTTGAAAACATATTTTAAATGGTTACTGTTTTAAAAAGATCTATATATTTTCACTGGTTTTGTGGGAACACTCTAGACACCCTATTCTGATCTCAGGAAACCCAACATCCAAAATATTTCCCTTTGAACTGAAAGCTTATATGTTATATGCATATTTTGTAGCATCAATTGGTAGTATTGTATTACTTAGCTTTCTAAACCTCACTCTTTTACTCATTATTTTAGGTTAAAAACAAGATTGAACCAATGCAACTATCGATGTCAGTAAGGGAGTTCCACCGGCATTGCTTGCGGAATACGGTGTATGTGTTTAGGGGGCATGTAGGTTGTATTTTGTTTTTATATCTGAGTCTGGAAATCTGTTTTATTTCCGAATATTGGTAAATTTTAGTTTTGTATTTATAAATTGTTTTATGACTTTATGCGTTTTAACAGAAATTTTAACTTTTTCTGTGATTTTTACGGTGGTTAGCTCTAGTGGCCCTAATGTGACACCCTGAATCTGATCGAGTCACTTGCATCGGTCTAAGGGGTTACATTTAGTGGTATCAGAGCCTAGGTTGAGTCAAATATTTCTAGATAGATCGGTCGGTCGAAAGTCAAAAGATGTCTGGTCAGTACATGCCCCTAGACTATAAATGTACTTCTCTAAGTCGGAACTCCAAGGTCGAGTCTCTATCTGAAACGAGCTAACCTAAATCTTCTATCCGTTAGGGCTTGACTTATGCATAAAGGGATACAGTAACATTTTTCCAAATTCTGTAAAGTGTCTCTCGAGTAATGTGAGAATTACTCATCCGAGAAATTTTGACCTGACTCTGGAAATGAAATTGAATATGTTATTGCTCTATGAACCTAACCTCGTAACCAAGGTTGAATTGATTTCATAAGGATAATTTTGTTCTGATTCTTTTATTGGAATGAGGGAGAGTTCTGACGAGAATGTAATCTCAATTGGTTAAGGATTAGTAGATGACTCGTACTTCTATAAAAGCTACTTGAAGATATGGAATAATTGATGGAAGCTTCATTTCTACATTGCTATGACTTGAGTGAATTTCGAGGACGAAATTCTTTCAATGATAGAAGAATTGTAACACCCAAAATTAGGGGTCAAATTATGAGTTTCTGAAACTTATGGACAGTTTTAGAAAGTATAGAAAATTCAAGGACCTAGTCCTGAATTTCCCCATTTTCTATTAAAGTAGGAAAATAGACCCCCTCCCCGATCGTCTTCTCTAGTTGAAACTAAAACCCCTAAAATTATCTCCCCCGTCGACCCTATTTATCACCCAATTTCGTCGTCGTCCGACCACCGTTCGCCGCTCCGACTCTACCAATAGACTCACCGTAGAACGGTGAACAAAACCCGACCCTTAGCTCATTGTGAATCACCATCGTTCGTTGTGAAACTCACCGGGAAGTTTCATCAAAAACCATCCATCACCGAGTGTATCTTCGTCGATTTCGGTCGCGTCTGGTGTTGTTTCGTCTCACCGCCACCATAACTGAACTCCCCTTTACCGTGCGCACAAAACCCAATCGACAGAGCATCGTGTTATCGTCGTTTTCACAAATCGTCGAAGGGGTGAGTTTTCGATTTAATTTCAGTGAACTTTGGGAGTGTATTTCTTGTGTTTTTGGGTTGCTAATAATTAAATCGAGTATGTAGATGATCAGGAAAGAATCGGCCGGCCGGAATGGCCCCTTTCGCCGGCACACGCGCCCTCACAAAACGCTGGGTGCGTGTGGGCTTGTTTAAAGAAAACTTCAAAAATCGGGTCGACACGACCTGTTTAACCCAAACG
The DNA here is from genome assembly GCF_006381635.1 of Hibiscus syriacus. Classification (NCBI taxonomy): domain Eukaryota; kingdom Viridiplantae; phylum Streptophyta; class Magnoliopsida; order Malvales; family Malvaceae; genus Hibiscus; species Hibiscus syriacus. Next base: position 806,832 of record NW_024062549.1, on the reverse strand, counting down.
AGTCAACTCGGTTGAGTCAACTCACCGTGTTAACCCGTTGACTGTTGACTTTGATCGAGTCAACACGTTGACTGTTGACTTTGACTTTGACCAAAAAGTTAACTTTTTCCTAAAATGTCTTATTTTATATTTTCTGACTTCCTGAGTCCAAATTCGAATTTCGTTTTGCCAAATTCGTACCCGATAAACCGTTATTTCAATGTTTTATCTTCATATTCAAGTTGGTTTCTAAATTAAGTTCAATTTATGACGTAAATTTGGTTGTTTGGCATCCGAGGGATTATTGTACGTTGAATTCAAATTCGAGAGTGATCGAATGAAGTTTAAAGGAGTCGATCAATATGGCTTGAAAATCGAGGTAATACACTACTACCCTTTATATGTTTTTCAGAACCCATTGATAATTGCTACGTGCATGAATGGAAATGATTGGTCCATTAAATGTAATTAATTATCATTGGAGTCAGACGTAAATTGGATTAAGGACATAACACAGTAAAAGCCTTAGACGACTCGAAAAAGAAATAGGTAGAATGACTGAGAATAAACCTCAATTCAATTATTTAATCAGTAAATCAATAAATCTCGGAACGCGTAAATTCTGATTAATCTCATTATAGGTTAAATGTTGGAAATATTTGGATATGAAATTACCGAAAAGAGTGGCATGGATAAATTACGAAAATGCTCTCGTACTGAAAAAGAACCAAGATTTCCCCTAGTGGTGAAATTAACCTCCGGTGAGCAAATGAGCAAAGTACTCTGAACTTTAATGGAACTGGAATACTTTCAAGCCTAATTTATTCTATGTAATGCCACTGACTCAATTGAATAAAATTACATATTTGCCCCTAAAGTGTAAAATGACAAAAATGCCCCTAAAGTGTTAAATGACCAAAAGTACCTTTAAACCCTAGAATAACTAATACCCTCAGCTCTGAAATGAACAAATCAACCTCAAATACCAATATGATTTTATTATTATGACCAAATAGGACTGAACGGAAGTTCTATATATATCTGAATTTCAGAAACGTTTGAATTTCTCTAGAAAACTCTGAAGTGACCGATAGACTTGACTAATAAATGAAGTAAATAACCTCAATGACTGAGGATTAAGTAAGTGATTTGGTTAAGTCTGGAAACTCTGATGAACTTACATAATGTATCATCCCTATGGGTTATAAACCATAAATCAAGTATGTCGACATTTCCTGATATCGTTGAAACATGGAAATGAAATAAAAGCCATTGGAATATATGTTCATCTCCTTAAGATATATTCATATATGATTCTAAAAGTGATCATTGGATAAGAATTATTGGTATTAAAGAGTGAATACCCTAGAAGGGCAACGAATGGACCGGCCATCATGCATTATTTATGGGAATTGTTCAACTTGAATTAACTAGATATTCTGATAGATCGACACATATCATAAGTGCCCTGAATCTTCATTTCTCCCTTATCAGTTCAAATCACTTGAATCCCCTAAGAATCTAGTACCCAAAATGCTTCTGATTTTTCTGAATAATGGAATCACTCTGTTCATACCTGAAAACACAAGTAACTCAGATGCAAAGGATTGTGAATACCTTCTGATTATTTAGTGTCTCTGAAAAATGTCCCAAAACTATATGAGCCTAATAAATTACATTCTGAATAACTGATGACCCCGTCAGCTAATGAACTCTTTCAATAGTGATTTTAATTCCCGTCATTTTATTGGTATACTGAAGATCCGTGTTTTTCTGCTCGATAAGAATATCCAGTATCTCCGAATAATATCTGGAACCTCTAGTGTGTTCCCTGATCACATGGATGTTTTCTCTGATCTCTGCTATGATTTCTGATATATATTTTTAATGACTGAAAATGTTTTATTTGGGGTACTTTGGGATCTGGTATAAAGACACTGGCAGGTTCAGTTGTTGTGGGTAATTCTTTTTATAAGTTCTGCACCGACTAGTAATTCCTATCTCTGGCAGGTTTAGTTGTTGTTGGTAATTCATTTTATAGGTTCAGCATCGACTGGTAATTCCTTACGGACCTAAGACGACCCTTGGGTAGGCTCTGAGGCCTCGAGAATCTTTCTTGGGTAGGCTCTAAGGCCCCAAAGTACTGCCTTAGGTTATATAGTTCTAGGGAGCTGCATATGGCGTTCGGTTGGAGGGCTTATTATGGTTTTGAAAACATGTTTTAAATTGTTAATGTTTTAAAAAGATCTATATATTTTCGCTGGTTTTGTGGGAATACACTAGACACCCTATTCTGATCTCCTGAAACTAAACATCCAAAATATTTCCCTCTAAACTGAAAGTTTATCTGTTATATGCATGTTTTGTAGCATCAATTTGTAGTACTATATTACTGAGCTTTCTAAAGCTCAGTCTGTTACTCACTATTTCAGGTTAAAAAAGGATTGAACCAATGCAACTATCGACATCAGTGTTGGAGTTTCATCGGTGTTGCTTGCGGAGTACGGTGTATGTGTTTAGGGGGCATGTAGGTTGTAATTTGTTTTTATATCTGAGTCTGGAAATCTTTTTTATTTCTGAATATTGGTCAATTATACTTTTGTATTTATAAATGATTTTATGAATTTACATGTTTTAATAGAAATTTTAATTTTTCCGTGATTTTTATGGTGGGTCGCTTCAGTGGCCATAATGTGACACCCCGATTCAGATCAAGTCACTCGCATCGGTCTGAGGGGGTTACAGTTTGAATACCTCTTGCTAGGTAAAATGACATCTTGACGCTCGTTAAGACACAATGGAATCACTTATATTATTAGATCAAAGGATCTTCATCCTTTTAGGTAGTTTCTATAAGCTGTAAGCGTGAGGCGACTCGTGATGGAGGCATCTCAACGGTGTATGAGGGTGGAGGCATCTATATTTTCCTTAGATAATAGAGACACCTTAGCTCGTCTAGTTAGTTAATTTAGAGGTGGCTCATTAAGACACAATGAAATAACTCTTATTGCTAGAGCAGAGACTCTTCATCCCATTGGATAGTTTCTATAAGCCATAAGCTTGAAGTGGAGGCATCTCTATTTCCCTCAAATAACATAGGAATCTTAACTCGTCTAGTTAGTTGATTTGAAGGTAACTCAACATATTCAGCCAGAGGAAAGCCATCTAGAGTATGACAACACAGTGGAGACATCTCAACGTCATAACATCATGGAAGAGGATATAAAAACCAAATCCTATTACTACCAGAGCCTATAGAGTTTTATTATTCAAAAAAAGGGAGAAGAAATCCAAACTTTATATGTACTATAGTTGTTTGGGTGCTACAAAGTACACTAGAATAAAGTTTTCTCCTAGCTTTGTTTAAGAAGTGGCTAAGCTTTAGTCTAAGCCTTTTCTAAGTCCAAAGCACAAACATAAATCTAACTAGTAGGTTTTGTCTAAACTAATTCCTAGTCCGTAAGACTGATGGGGAGGCAAGTTCTGTTTCTACTAACCACACAATGACTATTACATGTGTGTATTACTGATGTCTATGGGTGTTAATCTAAATAGTTAATCACAAGTTGAACAGTGCTTGACTCAACTCGAAAATTGTTTGATTCATTCTTGACTCAAATCGATACTCGACAAGCTTGATAAAAATTTTTAGACTCGTACTCGTTAAAAAAGTTCATTGTCTGACTCTACTCATTGCTCGTTAAGCTTGCCAGAATTTTGCCTTGTTTATCAAAAAACATATGTAAAATCTAATAATATAATATAGAGCTTAACATAAACATAAATTAACAAAAAATGATCAAAATAGGGTTGAAAACAATTCTAAACTATAAACTCCAAAGTAAGAATCCATAAATATACCAAGCAAACAAATTACAACCATTCTTAAAAAAAGAAGTTTAACAATACATAATAAATACTAAAAATTGAGCAATCAACATCCTAAAAATTATTGAAAAAATTAACGAGTTGCTCGTGAACTTTTTGAGTCAAGTTGGATCATGTTTGACTCGACTTGTTAAGGTTTCAAATCGAGTTCAAGTTTGATTCACGTCAACTTGAGTTTAGCGTTGATCGAGTCAAGCTCGAGCTTCTCAATTCAATTCGCACCCGTATCAATGTCATTTGCTAGAGGAGCGGTTAGAGAGCGTTTCTCTCCACTAGTCTTCATGTTTTACTTACTCTGTTGATTCTCTGTTGAATATACCACATTAGACTATCGATGATATTATGTCTGTTTTTTAGCGTGTTGTAGAAGAGATAGATAAGCGAGGAGGGTGCCTCACACTTTCAGTCCCATTTTCTAGGGATCTTCTAGCATATATGTAAGTTTTATAACTTGAATCTATAAACATCGGTCGAAAATAACAAAATATATTGGGAAGGACTTAAGGAAGAAGATGAGCGGTGATATTGAAGGTTTCGCCATTTGAGGTGAATTTTAATTGATTATTTTCTAATATGATGTGTTTCTTGCTCACCAAACCATTTTTTATGAGAACAAATTGGTAAGAGATTGATCGTTGGTCGATGCTAATATGTTTCATCTCCATAAGAAGGTAGAATGAAGAAGAGTAAAAGTGAAATGGTTTCATTTGGGTTTCATCCTTTCTCTCGATCTTGGTCGAGAGGTTTTATAATGCCTCTTTGAGATGGTGCCAGGTGTAGGGATGGCTACTCATAGGTCAGCATACTAGTTGGACACAGTCAGGTGGCAATATATTTGGTTTTGATAAGCCATATGGGCTTGTCAGAGGTCATGTCAGTATGTTGCAACTTCTTAATATATGATAGATATTCAAGAACCTTTTTCCAAAGATGTTCTCTCTGTCTTCCAGAGTTCTTAAATTTTCTTTTATGAAGATACTTTTTGGGATCTTACCTTCGAAGAGATTCCTTTTCTAGAGGCTCTGATGGGCGGAAGATATTGGTGAAGGTACAACATTGATATATATATGTAGTTGGATTTATTTAGTTAAGCTTTGATAAACTAAACGAGTACTTAAAAATTAAAAGACATAATTTGATCACAAATGTCTATAGACAAATGTTTAAAAATTAAACAAGTACAACATTGATATAAATTTTTTAGCTAAATTTAGTCTCTCCCTATAAATATATTCCAAGAACCCCAATCATAACATTCCACCAAATTATTACATTAAATAGTCCATGTTCTAATATATATGATCGCAAAATTCTTGGAATAAAATCGTTAGAAAATGGTATGGATATGGATAATAAAAAATAATTAATTATAAACAAGCTTCCCTTAACAACCAACAGAATAATAATAAAAATAGTGTTCAATTTTTTTATATAGAAAGTAATAATGCTCATTATATTTGGGAAGAAGAAAAGGTCTACTTATTAAAGAACCCATCATATAGTAATATTGAATATAACGTGGGACACATGATTTGTTGTTGATCCAATTTACGGCATTTTGATTTCTTAAATAGATTAGATTAGGTAAGATCTATCTAAAATCCTACATCAAGATTTTGCTTGCAGTCAACCAAAATATGGTCAGCGATATCTAGGGTTCTGGTTTACTTTTAGAAAATAGTAGAAAAGCATGCTGTCAGATAGGACATATTATGCAAAACACCCAATTCAAACTAGGGATGGACACGGGACTGAACCCGACAGGTTTTGATTCGATCCGATTTTATTTTTTTAAATCAAATTTGGGTTGAATCAGGCCGATTTTTTGGAGGATAAATTTAGGTCGGGTCAGGTTTAGGATGAAAAATATCTAACCAGACCTGACACGAAAAATAATATAATTATACCTTATATATTTATAAATAATTACTATAATACATCTCTTTGTATTATTTATTTTTAATCAAATTCCTATTTTATTGAGTAAAATTAATAATTTTATATTATTCCGGGTCGGATTCAAGTTTTATCTCAAAAGTCGAATCAAGTGAAATTACCCTAAGCTCGGATCAAATCGAATTTCGAGTGAAAAATATAAAATTTTTAGGTCGGATTGGATTGAATGGAAACCCGACCCATGCTTATCCCCAATCCAAACATGACAGACTATTTTGATTATTTCACAGCATCAAGTTACCATCCAAAGCTCGTAATTCATTTAAAAATATACATTGAAGAAGTTATTGGGTGGCATGAGAGATAAAAGAAAATGTTATTCTTTTTATAGGATCTGGTTTCAAACAATTTTATCTATTAGATTTGTGTACATTATCAATAATTAAGAAAGATAAAGATGTATGATACATATTATATTAATGAAGTTATCATATTCACGTTCTTACTAAGAGTGAATGAGATGACATGGGTCTAGATAGATAAAGAGGAAAAGTCGATTGCAAGAAATGACTTTTTATTTATGAATCAAACCCCTAAGGAAAATGAATCAAACTTCATCAGAAAATTACATACAGATGTTACAAAAAGTGTATTAATGCTTTGAACTGCAGATTGACCATAACTTAAGCTATAATAAACGTAAATATATATAGGTTCCAAGGGAAAAAAAATGCAGGACGCGATGGCAAACATACAACAAGATCTTAGTTTCAACAAAGACGAACCCATGATTTTATGTTAAGAGATTAACTTCTGCAATTTAGAAAGGAACGAATTTATAAAATTTTAGGAAAACAAAAATCGATTTTTAATAAAAAATACATAAAAAAATTTAAAATATATGATAATTTTAATTTTTTTAAAGTAAACAACTGCCTCCCTCAATCCATCCAAATATCAACTTTCAGATGAAATATGAACAGGAAAACAATGGTAATCGGTAATTACACAACCTTCCGGATAATGTTAAGTGATGGACACTAAATTGTTGCAGATCATTAAGTATTGCTGAATGCAGAATTTCTTTGACTACAACAAGGACATTTCCTTCGGTTTTCCTTTTACTGTTAAACCGCTTAATTAAAATACAACAGGTTAATATAACGTTAAAAAAATGGTAGAAATTTTTTATAATAAAAAATTTATCAAAAACATAACAGTTTTGGTTGAAACAAAAAATATTACTCTCCATAACAAATAATGTAAATTACATAAATATTTTGATTGTAACTTAAAAAGATACAGTTAAGACATTTTCGATTGTAACCGAAATTATTATCAGTTGTATAAACTTCTTAGAGTTGACAAGTTACATTTTAGGTTAAAACCCAGTGAAATATAATATTTTTTATTATCACCAAAATTATTATCACCAAAATTATTATCAATTATATAACTTTTAGGTTGAACAATGTGATATTTTAAGGTAAAACCTACTACAAATTAACTTTAGGTTAAAACGCCGCAATGTAGAATTACTCTAAACCCCTCTCTAGGTCCACCCTGAAATGCTTGTCACCATGATTCAGCATTCCACCTAGGTTAATACAAAAATAAAATAAAAGCATTAGCATTCCGTCACTTCGAAGAAACAAATCTTTGAGAATCACATGTATAAAATGTAGTGTACATAAAGTAAGAATATTGATAAAATGAGTTAACACTGCCAGAAACAATTAATTATACACTCAACAAAAAAGGGAAGAGAAGGTTCTTTATAAATCCATCTTGAATCCTTCTCCTAACTAATGTGGGGTTTACATGCCTTTAAAAACTTAAACATTACCAACAGTCAGGGATGGACCGAGCATAAAATTATGTGTGATAGAGGTTGGTCTGATCGATAACTCAATGTCTCAAAGGAAAGGTGACGATGTTCTGAATCGAAAATCTTGTGTAAAAGGGAGGTTGAAAGGGGCTGAATCAACCCAGGCCTCATCGGGGGACTCCTCCGAGAAGACTAACGAATCTATCGGAGGAAGAAGATGGCGATAAGGGTGTATCGTCACAAAATGGCAAAGCTTTTAATGAGGAGTTCATTGGAAAGGTACGTGATGCATACTAAAATGATAAGAATAGTGCCTTGAATAAAGGAGGCGACAGGGTTAACATGGGAAGAGGAACAGTCTAGTCTGCAGCTATCGAGGTTATGCAACACGTGCAACTTTTAGTAAGAGTGGCCTTATGAGAATTCAAAGATGGTTGTTGGTTCAGTTGGGCCCAAAGACAAAAATAAAAGTGTGATCCCTTTTGATAAAGAAAAAGAAAAAGTTGATCAATATATGTCCTGGGCTCTTAAGGATATAAAGGACATGGGCTTTGAGGTATTGACTGTTGAGGACCTTAGTAATGGGCAAGTCTATGGCAAGAATTCATGGGTTTCAGATTGTGATGCTGATTTTAAGGTCAGAAGAAAATCATACAGAATATCCTAAGTTGGCGGGAACTAGTAAAGGTGGTATTGGGGGACTGATTTAGAAGGTCTCTTTCCAGAATTAAATTAGTCAGGAAAAAAAATAAAACAAGGTATGGGTCTCTCTTAGAACTGCAAGATCAAGTTCTGTCGGTGTCAAATAGAATAAAAAGGGATCGAGCGATTAAAAAGCACAAATTGAAGATACAATATTTGGAGTATTATGAGTTGTCGGGAAGGTCGTTATCTGATTCTGATCTAAAGGGAAAGTGTTTGGCTGTGTATAAAAAAGCGGAGGAAACTTTGGCGTTGAGAAAGAGTGTAGGAATCCAAATATCAGGAGAGGAGCTGGAGGTGGTGAAAGAACTAGCATCATTAAAATGAATTGAAGTGGTCTGAAGGGCGCCAGTGTTCGTGGGGGTCTGTAGTGTCCCTACAAAGGCGTTATTGAGGAGTCGAGGGCTTGGTATGGAAGGGGTTGAGAGTGCGTGCTGTTGGTGCGAATCGGAGTTAGATGACTTGAATCATCTTTTTTGAACTGTCCATTTATCGTTACTTACTTATGGGTGAGAGCATTTTTGGTCATTTTGGCTAGCTCGGAATGATGTGATCTTTAACAACAAGCGGGTTGGGTTGAAAGTTTTAGTTTTCTCAACGAATTTGCGTTCCTTACTTATGGTTGAGAGCTTTATCGGATAAATTGCATCTTTATGACACCGTATGGTGGGAGAATCCTAGAGAATGCCTATCAGAATTAACCTTCTGCCATGGAATTTGAGCCCAAACATCGATTGTATGGTAAAGTTTTTAGTTGCTGGGGTTTCATCTGAGGGTCGAGGTGGATGTAGAGGTGTCCTTCGCTTAGAATCGGGCGATCTTAGAGCGTTATTCTCGGGTCTGTGAAGGACTCTTATGTTGATTGTGCAATGATCAAAGGAATTATATATTGTTGGATGTGTTTGTTGAGGAAGGGTGGTTAGGTTCGACACTCATTTACGTGGAACTTTACTCTTGCATTGATTTCATAACCCTCTCTTCCGTCCATAGAAGTGGTGGTCGTTATTGTAGGACAGTGATGCTAGGGTGAATAACATGAAGGTGGTCGAATTTCAAGGCGTGTCAAATTCTTATAGTTCATTGGCTGGGTGGTTGGCTTGGGATGGATTGACTAGAGAAGTTGTTTTTAAAGTTTGGAGGTGTCAACGGGTAGGATTTGGAGATGATAAGTTGCTTTGCTGTCTTGTTAGAATTTGGTTTCCTTCATTGAGTGCTGCATTATATAGTCGAGGACTGCCCTGCTAGCTAGTTTGCTTCTACAGGTAGGCTACTATTGTCAATGGGTGGTTTTGAGGTTTGTATTTCATTGTTGGTCTGTCGTTATTTTTTCTCTGTAGCTGAAGAGAGGCGTGGGTGTAAGTTATGCATCGAAATTTGCTTTGTTTTAATTGTGCTACAGCTATGTTATTTAGTTTTCTTCACTGTGTTGTTCGGTAACTTTCGACTGTCTGTTTGTTATGATATGTAGTTGTTATTTTTGGGTCTTTGTCTCGGTTGTATGCAATCTTTTCCTCCTCTTAAGATTAGGGAGATTTTTAATGAGTCATATATCAGAGTCGACTCTAGCTGCTCTTTCGCTAATAAAATTATATTGTCGAAAAAAAAGTCCCATTAAACAAAGCTTAATTGTGTTTGTGAGTGGCTTTATTCATTGTCATTTTTGAGATCCTTCACCATCGATGCACCCCCAGTTTTACAGTAGATGGCAAATTGTTCACTGTGGTCCATAAATAGTTAATATTACTTTTGTCGATGAACAACCGATCAGCTGAGTCTCGGACTGCCAGGGTACATGTTCCAACCGTAGGTGAAAAGTTATGTACAAAAGAGTATTCTTTCATTTAAGGATCAATTTAAAGATCGAGTTATAATTTAGGGATGCTAGTTTAATTAACCCATTCAAAATTCGATACTACAATTAAATTATAAATCAATTGTCAGCCAATAACTTTTGTTCCCTATTGCTAACTAAAGTTCAATTTATTTTAGTTCCTAATGATTTCGTTCAAAACATAATTTGAGTAATACACAAGACAAACATGCATATTACTAAGAAAAGAGATTAAAAAGAAAAACAATTTAACATATCAAATGAATTTAGTAGTTAAGGAATTTATTATTATTTTTTAAAGTTCCGGGATTAAACATCTTGTATGCAAGAGTATGAACGTTTATTGTCAAATGATTGGGTAGGGAAGCATTGTTTTCTTTTCCACTTCATGCCTAAGACAAAAGTTACAAGAAAAAGGTTTCTAACTAAAAAAACGCTTTTTGCATAAAAATAGAATATTTATGGAACGAAAAAAAATATGATGAATTTGGTTTCAGACTTGCTCTTCAAGAAACAATTGTGGGTAGCTACTCATCTTGTGCTTTGGTGCGTCGGAGCTTGGAACGAGCTTGTTGGAGCCTAGAGTTGCTTGGGGAATACGGAATCGAGTCATCGTCGTTGTCGAACTCGTACGTCGACGGGCTATCCGGTTGCGATTGACCGGACCTCGGTGAATCTACAAAGTTGACACGGCTCAATGTTGATGGCTCCTTGTTCCTCGCCGTCGGACTCCGTAAACCGTTCGGAGACGGTGGTGGCGGAATATTGAAACTTCGTTCCTCATACTTCTTACTGCTGCTAGGTTTTCCTTGATTGAACTTTGCAGTTTGGCCTGCAATGTATTGAAACATCTCGAAAAATTTAGCCAATCCCACTTCTGAGCAGTTCGCCCAGTAATGCGTAAACACGTCCCATGCACGAGCTCTCAGCTCCATGATCTTTCGATCCACTTCGGTTTCATGCTCCGCCATGTAAGGCCTCAAGAACTTGTCGTAAACAAAATTGGTTCCCTGTGTTATCGGAATACATTAATTTTTCGAATTGAGTCGAAAAAATAATTAGTCTGTTCGATTACCTTGGTTTTAGGGTACCATAGATAGATAAAAAACCCAAGCTTCATCTCGCCATACAAGGGCAACCAGGAAATGAATATATATGTTATCCTCTCAATAACTGTAATGAAAGCAACGAGGATCCTGCAAAAATCCATAACCACTCTTGATTTTCTTCAAAATAAGTGTATTAGGGTTAATGGAATGGAATCATAGTACTAAATTGATGCCGTTGTAATGGCCGCATCGTAACGTTTTTCAAGGTCACAACAGTACCATAAACCGCATCTGAAACATAAAACCTAGTTATTTTTAAGAAAAAAATCTAGCTATAACGTGCGTAACACCCACAACCTCGACGATGTAGCCGCAACTGCAATTTAGTACTATTTATGGAATGGAATGAAATGATAATGATTTTTTATACCAATATTTACACCAAAATCTCAGTTCATCCATCTCAACTCTCTTCTTCTCCACCATTTTAAAGCATTCAAACGATGGATATGCATATCCAAAGATCAACCTGAAATGGTAAGAAAATAAGATCATACTTTAGAAATATTATTTATCAGGAGAAAAATGTAAAACCCTAAAAAAGAGACTTACACGAGCAATCCGTTCAAGAAATCGCCCAACATTTTTTTATTAATGAATTATTCTTGGTAGGGATATATGAAATAGTAAAGAAGCAGAAGCCTGCAAAAAGCAAGGAAGAAATGAATCAGATAAAAAAGAAAGAGGAAAATTGAACAAAAAGACAAGTTTGATCGAAAAAAGTTGAAAAACCTCCGAAACAAACTGATAAAGAAAACTAAGAATGATCAGTTTGAATCTGAGGAAACAAAATGAAAGAACTATGATAGTTTATTATGAAAACTGGATCAGATAATGGATGGATTTATAGCAGTTGTTCATACTAAGTTTGTTTTTTCTTTTCCTTGAATTCTTCCAACAAATTTGCACACCCACATAATTATTTTCTTCAGAAAATAGTCGGGAGTAATTTTCTTAGAAAAAAATGTTCATATTTTTAAAATTATTAAAAAAAACAAGTGTTAAGAGATGATTGTTAACTTTTGAGGCCATGCCAGGTTTGAGCACACTATCGGCATAAGTGTTTGAACGTTTACCGTCAAATGATTGAGAGTTTTTCAAATAGATATCACCTTATAATCACCGTGTACTAATTAAATAAAAAAAAATTCTTTGATATTAAAATTTAATCAATTATGAGTGAGCTGATGCCATTTTAAACTAGTTAATCCTCCCTATTATGTTATCAATCATATATCAAAATATAATAATTAATACTTTTCATCATTTTTAAAAAATTTATCAAAATATTATTATGCAAAATAAATTTTAAAATGATTCTAAAGTTAATTACACCAAATATTTCTTAACTTCAATTATAATTTTTATTTGGTCCTCAAACTTAGAAGTGTTTAATTCTAATTGTAGGTATTTATCAATTGGTTCTTTTGTTAAATGTTATGTAGATATGAGGTAAAGTATACGTGTGGTTACCTAATTATTAGTAAATATGTTTTTCACTCAATTCTAAAAAATTATAAAATAGTCACTTATTTTATATTTAATAAGAAATGCCACATATTCTTTACATTGTGCACCTTAATCACCATATATACATCATTACTAAGGTCTTATTTCAAGAATGCGTTGTTGACATCACTTTGTTTAATTTGCGATATGTTTGTACCTGTCAATGAAAGTAGAATATGAACTGTAAAAGTAACTACTATGCTAAATTTGTCCAAGAAGTCAGAACCTGGAATTTGAGAAAATACCTTAGCAACAGGTCGTGATATGAATCGATTAACCGACACATTTGCATTCTACTTGACCTTAAAGAGACATTTGCAACTGATGACTTGTCTTTTTACAGACAGATCAACTATCTCCTATGTTTGATTATTCTGCAGTGCATCATACTCAACATACATTTCATTCCTATGTTGGAGGGCTTTACAAGTTTTGGAACATGTTGAACATGAAATAATTTGGGTTTAAAAACCCCTACTTTTTCTTTTAGTAACCATGGGTGTCGATTAATCACTTGTTCATTGCAAGTGATTACCACTGGGATTGAAGTTGTTATCTCACATGGTAATGATTCTGCTGTTTTAGGACTAGGGGTGCTTGACGAGGTGAATGCCTCTTCCTCACTAGATGAAAAAGTCTACTACACTAGTTGTTTCACTGATGTTTGGTGCTTCTGTTACACATTATAGTATAGTTGTTGTCTCATATGTATTATCTATTGCTGTTAGTACAGTAGATGTCTCACCGCAGCTTTTTCTTTTTCTCGGCAATAAAATTTTATTAGAAGGATTTAAATCATATAAATCTACTTGTATGCCTCATTAAAAATCTCTCCATTACTATGTGGGAAAAGAGTACACACAACACAACCAAGAACAATGCAAAAAGAACTAGAAGACCAATAAACTCTCACTTAACCTACTTTATAGAATGTACTAAATACCAATAACTCCATGTCACAGTCCCTAGACAACCCAACTTTTTAGATGGTCCGCCTTAAATTTTCGATCTCACGGAACAAAACAAAACTGAACCATACCCATCGGTCAAGCTGGCCGATCAAGCTAGACAAACATAATCCACCATTGTCAAAGGCATATTAACAGAGTACAAACCAAAAAAGGGTCACCTTTCTTGACTGAAGAAGCTCCCCCACCTTTTCTGATAAAGCCTGAAACATACGAAAGCAAGTCTATAACTTTGTCCTCTTCCTCTCCTACCTGGATCTCGAGATGATCTACAAACCATGTGAATGCACCCTTACAAGTAACACTATAAGCAAGCAAAGAAAATCACCCTTATAATCTATCGAGAGATTCCAAAACCAAAGAAAAGATACCCTTAATACAAGCATCACCAACTAAAAGCATAGAAAGCCACTCTCTTGGACTAGTGAGATAATCCAAAACCCATGACAAGACATCATTTCTAGCAAACCATTATAAGCAAAGAAACACACGATAAGACACCCTAATCCTAACAAGAATTCTTCTTTAGTGGTAGCCACATTAACAGGCACCACCATCAACCACTGCACAACATTTATGGATCACCATTTAGAGCCTATCTCGGTTATCAATTAAGAACCGTCAATGACCCGAAAATACTCAAGACCCCACCTCCGAAACGCACCACGCCCCCACGTCTTGTTATCACGTCATCTTTTTCCTACAAAACTCTTCTGCAGAACTTCTCAGTATTTTAAAATGTTCCAGTGGCACCGGAAGATCGTATCAGAAGGATATTCAGAGCTACATATATCAACGAAAATACAAACAATAGTCGTTTTAGCAATGAGATGGTTCATTGATCAACTGTATGAAAAAATGCTTCAGAAGACCCGACCAAAGCCACAAAAATGAATATAGAAACAAAAAAACGGAGGGCTATTGAAGCTTCTCCAGCACTCCAATACTGGCAAACTTTCTTTAAAAGAAAGAATCACCAACCTGACCACCAAGCTCCCTCGATAACTGATCTTTTTCTTCCAAAAGCGCTAACTCTTTGATTACCTCGCGCTCATTCCTTATGATTTGTATGCCCAGGACCTTCCCCAGTTCCAAAGCCTTCTTTGCCTCTTTTGTGCATATATTCCATGTAATTTGTAAATCTGAGTCTGACAGCGAACTTCCTTCAATTGCTAGACAATCCGAGTCATTCTCATTTTTCTTCAGTCTTCTTTGAGCACGATCTCTTCTTTTCCTCTCTGCTTCTGTTAAGAATCTATTTTGAAATTCCTGAAGCGACCCATATTTCTTCCTTCTATTTACTTTTACTTTGGGGTGTAGCTGAGAAGATTCAAGACGAGAACCTTCCACCTTCTTTTGCTCCTTGTCACCTGATAGAGACCCGTCTTCAACTCCCTTTTCTCTTTCAACACTTTTCAGCTGATTATTCATTTTATCCACTCTAACAGCCCAAGTTAATTTATTTCCTGTTGGCCCGAACTGATTTGATTCTTCAACAATTTCAACACCATATTCATTATCAGCTTCGATTCCTTCCTTGTGATGCCGTTTTGTTAAGTTCATTTGTTATAAATTATTGGTTGCTGCTGCATAGCATTGCTCGTCATGAAACACACGAGGAAATAATGGAGACTGATAGGTAAAATGCTTAACTTGAATTTGTTTAGCTTGATCAGTAAAGAGAAATCTTGATTTATTGAATTTAACATGCCTTGGAATGAACACTATGCCTCCTTTGTTAAGATATTGATATCCTCTGTATTTTGGCGAATAACCGGAGAACACATAAGGTCTCGACATATAGTCTAATTTGTGTCTGATAAAGGGCGTCAAACGGGGAAACAATCGTATCCAAATACTCACTAAAATTGATAATCAGAAACATGGACATATAGCTTCTGATGTGGTGACTTACCTCCCAACAATTTTGATGGTAGCCTGTTGATTAGAAAAACTACACTCAAGATGGCATACAACCAATATTAAAGAGGCAGTTAGGATTGTTAAATTAATGTAAGGCAATATCCACCAAATGCATATGTTTCTTTCCACAACTCTATTCTACTAAGAGACTGAAGGACATGTGATTCTGTGTTGCACATCGTTCTTGTGAAACAATGCTTTAAGCGGATGAAACTCACCTCCACCATTAGTCTGAACAGAAAATATTTGCATTAAATTGATTTGCAACCAGCGTAGTGAACATTTAAAAGGCTGCCATAATATCATAATTGCTTTTAAATAAATAAACACAGCAGTTCCTTCTGAGCATATCAACAATTCAAAAATAGTAACAGAGTCTAATAAAATGCAAAGGGACAGATTCCCACAAATCCATTTCAATAAGCTCAAATGGTTTTGTATACACTATAGTTGAAGAATGAAAGGATAATGAGTGTCTTTTATCCACCTGACACGCTCTAAACAAATCACATTTATTAATAAAAATGATAACTCTTTAAAAGAGTTATTATTTAGAGTATTTCTACTTGGGTAAAACTTGTACTTTAACATTTTAGGATCATATTTAGATTATTTTTAGTATATTTTACATTACATGCATGCTGAGAGTGAGTTAGTGGATTTTGAGTTAATTTTGATATATTTTAGTGTGACATTGCTATGATTTAATTTGCTCTAATACTGCGAGTTATTTGATGTTGTCAGATATTGTTGCGAGCAGCTAGAGGCAGGATTGTGGTGCATTCAGATCCATTATTGTATCATTTGATGAGTCAGCTGGCGGTTAGAGGAAATATTCTAGAATCAGACAACTATTCATTCATGCTATTAAAAGGATAGAAATTAAAGAAAAATAAGAAATTTTCTATTGGTGGATGCTTTGACCTTGGAGGATTATATAAGGGCAAGCCTTCACACATTTTTCCTTACCTTTTTCATCTTGTAAATTTAGTCTTCTTCTCCTTGCTTTTCTTACCGTCGGCCATGGAAGCTTGAGCATCTTAAGAAAACAACAATAGGACGTGGAAGTAGCCATAATCGAGAAGGAGGTGACTGATGATCGATTGAGCGTCAACTTAGCAACTTAGAATCAAACCCGAGAGGGAGGTTTTAATTTGTTTAAGTTGAATACTTTTATTTTATATTTGGGATATTAAACCTGAGAGTGTTAATAGGAGAATTCTCCACTAAAAGTGCCTTGTAGATGAATTGAAAAAAAAAAAGATCATATGGATCGAAGATTAATCATGATTTCTAAATTTACCATATAGTTGAAATCGAGGTCTCTTTTGTCCTCTATTTATATCGCCAATATTGCCTCTAGATTGTTGTCTTTGTGGCCCGTAACTGTGATCATTAGCATGATCAAGACCCCTAGTGGTGTAATGAGATAATTAATTCTTACTAAAAGTCGTAATTTATCTAACAATAATGAAACTTGATATTTGATCAAGATGGTTTGACCCAGATACCAAAAGACACATTATTCACTAAAGTCACTCTTAGTATTAAAGATTTCTTTCGATGCACGAGTGACCTTTTTGGAGACTAAGGGGCTGTTTGTTAAAACTGAATGGTTTAGCACTGAATGATTTAGCAGTCTGAATGATTAAGAGGCTCTGTATGATATAGTTTTGAATAGAAAGTTTGTTTGATAATACATCTGAATGGCCGGTCTGAATGACAAAAAATTACCATATTACCCTTCTGTATGATTTTGTGCCAAAATAAAATATATTTGTTTCTACCTTGTGAATAAATGCTAAAAAAATATTTTACTTTTTGATGTTTATAAAAATACTTTTTTTTGTCAAAATTAGCAACAATCATAACAAAATATAAAATCAAGTAACTTAAAAACACATTTTTTAGACAATTTATCAACATTCATAATAAACAAATCTACTAACATGAAATGGCATAAAAGAGTGGTTTATATTTTTGATGAAACAAAATACATAACAAGCATTCTTTTGTTCTAGACAAATCAACCCAAAAAAAGATATTAATTTGAAGCATTTAAAAACAACTGATTAGCAATGTGATCACGTAGATTAGCCATATACTCATTGCCTTAAGGACCCCATTCAACTCCATTTATCTCGTCTTGTTCGTTTCCATTATCTTGTTCTTCAGAAGCAAACATGTTGTTCTCGTCGAAATCCATAAATAATTGATCATAAACTTTGCATTTTCTTATAAAATTATGGACCGCAAAACATGCAATCACTATGTCTCGTTGTATTGGAAAAGGATAAGGAGCCATTTGCTTTAGGATTGGGAATCTTGCTTTCAGAACTCCGTAGGCACGCTCTATAACATTTCTAAGCTGTGCATGAGCATGATTGAACCTTTCCTCCTTGGTTACGGCACGTTGACGTCGAAAATCTGCTAGCCAATACCTCGTATTACGATATGGAGTCATAAAGCCACGTGTGTTGGTATATGCAGCATCACAAAGGTAATACTTATCTGTTATTTATATATAAGCATTAAAATTTTGTTACAAAAAACTATAAATAAATGTAATGAATTAAAACATTTTAATACGATAGAAAGAAATGATATATACCTTGTGGAGGAAAAGGAAAACCCGAGTTTGGATTAAATGCAACTTCTGTCAAAACTCTAGAATCATGTGCTATGCCCTCCCATCCAGCCCACACAAATGTGAATATCATATCAAAATCACAAATTGCCAAGACATTTTGATAACATTCACCCTTTCCTCTTCCTCTATAACGAGCTTGTTGATCGATAGGAACTACTGCATGTACGAGTGTTCCATCTAGTGCACCTACTGCACCCTTTATTGAAGAACATAAATGATAAGAAGCTGAAACATTATTTTTTGGGTGATAACAAAAAATATATAAAAAAACATACCGAAAATATTTCTCGTAGGTGTTTTTGTCTTTGCGTCATATTCGGTGTTGTTTCTTGTGATGTTGTAACTATTATTTCTCTTGCGAATTTTATCATTGCACGTCGTACCTCATGAAAGCATTTATGAATGGTTTGTGTGGAGTGTTGGAATCTCCTTTTAACCATTCGAAAACGTTCATTATGGCCTATAATTGTTAGAAATATAGCCATTTTCTCTTCCACGGTTATCATCCTACTATTTTGCAACCATTTTCTTTTTTTAAAATGGTTACATAACAGTATATACGCATCACGAGATAGACGCATTAATTCATGGCATTGTGTATTCGACCCAAATAACAATTCTTGTGTATATGCATGTCCAGTCAATGTTGAATTATTGTCTCGAATTCTTTCAACTCTTGGTGATGCATTTACCATCCAAAACCACCATATAATGATTAGAAACACTTCATCGTCATTTAAATCCAATATAGCACCTAGTCGAAACAAAATATAAAAGACATCATCAAAAAGACACATATCTAATATATCCATTGGTGAACTAACAACATATACAGCTTGATTCTACGGTTTTTTCTTATATTTAGAGGACCAGAACTCCATATATCCATTGGTATATTAATTTCTATGGTCTAATAACATATCTAGGCTATTAATTTATAGTGTAAAAAACTGATGCTTTAGTCAATTGGTTACTACACTGAAATAAAATTAGTTATTAACGAGAAGACAAATTTATTCACTGAACCTAAAATTACAGGATTATACCAATTTTTCTCCCCTATTTTGTGATGGAACTTATTGCACTCATAGTATATATATGTCATTTTTACATATAAGTTTGATGTCTTTCCCTTGACTTATATCAATGCCATTTGGTACAAAACAATGCTTAATAGCAAAAGAATGAGAGAAATCCATGTGTACCTAATAGCAGTGAGCACTGAGCAGAAAATCGGAAGCAAAGGTCAAAGGGTAGTAGTTGTAGCAACCGGCAGTTGACAGAAATGAGCGGAAGGAGAGCAGATGAGCAGCAAATGGTTGAAGCCGGCCGCAAGCAAACGATAGCTATGTCATTCAAGTTGCATAAATTAATAAACCCAAAATTGAAATATAAAAGATAACATTCAACATAGTAACAAATTGAACTTTGATAAACCAATTAGCAGGGAGGAGCAATCAGTTTAATCAGTCAGTTTAGTCGAATTTTTCATGTAAACTGACTTAACCGATATTACTAATAGATAACTGACCAGATCAAAATCATTTGTCTAAAGCAATCAAACCGAAGCGATATAACTTGGGCGGGTTATTTCAGTTACTGAAGTTTTTTTTTAAAAAAATGGATTTTCTTGCTACTGCCGTAATTTATTCCATTATGCATGATAAAAAAAACCCGACAATTCATCAAAGCTAAGCATTTATACAAATAGAGAGCTAAAGAATATTCACAACATTTGCAAGCAGAGTGCAACAATATTGATTCTTCAACTCTCAAGCAAAATAACTCAACTCTTTCGATACTTTTACATGACAATATTCACAACTTTTGCAAGCATTAAATTTTGTAACAAATTTTGCAAGCAGATTGACATAGTGGCAGTGCTTAATGAAAGCAAAACATAGTTCCCTAGCTTTCTGTTACAAATTTATTCTAAATGACCCAAGTTCAGATTTATATATTGAATGGAAGCCGAAGGACATTAACACTGTCTTATCGACATGGTTCTCAAACAATATGATATATGTCAATGATTTATTCATGAACTAAAATGTTTAACTGCATATTTGCTACTTCACAAAAGAACACAGATTGACAACAAAATATGTTCAAGACACAGGCTTATGAAGCTCATTTATTGCAGATTGAAACAAAATCAGCAGCAAATTGTTTTAGGTGAGCATTTATGTAATCATCAAACACTGTCACAATACCATAACCACGAGGAATAATTTGAAAAGCAAAAACATGTAGGTGATGAGTGTTTTTGCTATATTCAACCAACTTCTTAGAGTCAATAATTACATTTACACAATAATTAAAGTCATATATGAATAACTTCAATAATTACATTTACACAATACAATCAGATTTTGTCTTTGCATAATGTACTGCACCAAATCAATCATACTGACAATCAGATCTAAGAATCACATAAATAAAAACTCTTCCTTGGGTTCAGAAGGAACAATTTCCCTAATTTAAAATAAAACTAAAATGGCTCCTAAAATTTCTGCAAAATGGGTTCACAGAACACGATAGAAGCAGGAAAAAAAAAACAAATCAATTTGCCAAAGCACATTAACACAGATCCAGCAAGCAGGTAAAGCGAAGTAAATGTAATAATTTTGAAGTAAACAATGGACCAATAAATGACTGGAAACTCTAAGAAACAAGAGACGAAAAGAATCTAGCTGAAATCGAGATCTGAAACGAAAATCTAACAAAAGATTTAACTGATTGAAGAAAAGGAGTTACTTATCAGTGGAGGAACAAGAAGATGGTGAAGAAGAAGTAACAAAGAAAAGAACCGAATGCAAATGAATCCACGAAAATGACGAGGAAGGCGAGTTTGAAGATGAAGACAAAAATAATTACCTGGTTGTGTTCTCTACGGTGGATGAATCAGAGGTGAACGACAGAAGAATGATGAATCGATTGCAGAACGTAGAGGAATTGATCTCTGTTTTGGGCTTGTAAACAAGAACGAAAGGGGTAAGAAAAAGGGTATTAGCGTAATGATCAAAAAACTGAATGATTAAGCGTTCTTTTTTAGTCTGAATCACTCAGCCCCTCCAAATCATTCAGAGCCGTGATTTTGTACGAAACAAACACGTTGAATCGGTCCGATTCAGTGTTCAGATCTAAACGGTTCAATTCAGAACCAAACAAACAGGGCCTAAAATAGTATTATATCAATTCACATTAGACATCCGTTTTAATTTTAATGATGGAGTAACTTGTTTGTAATATTTTAATTAAATAATTTGTTTCAAGCTTTTAAAGAAAAAAACGTATTGTTATCAAACTTATAAAGCTTAATACACTTTTAAGTGTGTAAACAATACCTTAGACAGATTGCACAGTGAAGGGGGTGAACAAGACGGGAGCGGGGAGGTAAATGGGGAACAATGGATGGGGAGGGATTTTTTAATTTAATTATTTTTATTTTTTTATTTTTTATAAAAAATATTTATATTTAAAAAATCAAAAAAATAAAAGAAACTCCTAAAAGTACAATGAAAAAAATTTTTACACCTATTTTTAAAAAAAATTCTTTAAGTTCTAAATCATATTTCGATATATAATTTATACACTTAAAATTTATTTCAGTGTGTAGTTTATCTAAAAACATATTCATGAAATAAAAAGAGAGCGAGGCTGAGTTGTGACTGGTCAGTGTCTCAATACTTTTCCAGGCCCATTGCCTATTGGGTACTTCAAGAGTAGCTAACTTGACTCTTAAACAGTCACTTTGAAAGTTTTCTTATAGATTTACAAGACCTGACAGAAAATACGGTAAAAAAAAGTTGTCTAGGATAAAAAATGTTAGCTCGCATTGCTTCTCTAACAGAGAGACCCCTTTCATTTATTCGCTCCTTCAGTTACAGGTACATGAGAATTGTTCATTTGATGATGATAATAGGCAACTGTATTTTTGGGGTTTTCCTCCATCTCCCAACTGTTTGTTGTATGCATTAGTTTTATCAGACTGTTGATTCATGTGACTGTAGACTTGGTTATTCTCAGCTTTTAAGCACTTACAATGTCATGAAAAATGAGTACAGCTCATTTCTGGACACTTGACAGTGTTTCACTATGAGGCGTTTTTAATCTAACCCATTCTTTCTTTCTGCAATAACCTTTCATCAACTTTTAGGAGAAATGATAGAATTCCGAATTCCACCGGTAGAGAAATGAATTTCGAGGATTTGGATTCAGATGCTGCAAAACGAGTGAATCTTCGGCTGTGCAATGTCTCAGGGTATGTTGCGTTTATAAAGGTTCTGTTTTTATAAAAATGAAGTAAGGAATGAAATGAGCAGCAGGTGTATGAGAAAATGCTTACTAGAAAAACAAGAAGAAACTTTAGAGAGCTGCTGAATAGTGATGACCCATTTTTGTTTAGGTCAACACAACCTACATCAATCATTAATATCAGTTATTATTTACACGCAAGATTAGCTGACTCAGCTAACTGAAAAATGTTTTGACCAACTGCACTACAGAAAATGGGGAAAATGCTAACAAACATGCCAATTGACTGAAGACTGAAAAACTAAATTTGTTATAGCTGAACCAACTCGCCATGTCCACTAACTCTGCATTAGCTGCTTATCCTCTGATACATATCAATTCTCTTTTTTATTGGTCTTTTCTTGGACATCTTCACTGGACAGTTGCATGACTGAGATTCTGGAAATTCGTGCTGATCGTCCCTCACTACATGTTGTGTTCGTTCCTGGAAATCCTGGTTTGTTAATGTCATTGATGTACTATTTTGGTATTAGTTGAATTGTGAGAATTAGATGTTAAGTGCTTCTGATCATCTCAGGTGCTATTACCTTTTACAAGGAATTTGTGGAATCATTGTTTGAGTTACTTGGAGGAACTGCATCTGTATCAGGCAAAAGATTGAGAACCTTTTTCTTGTTCTGAAAGATATTATCATTTTTTATTTATTAGCCCTAATATTGTATTTAATAGTTGTTTTCATATGGTTCCGATCAGCTGTTGGCGCTGCAGGCCATACAGAAAAGGTACCTACAGCAATTCTTTGTAATCTATGTGCATCTCTATATGGTTTCCTAATTGTTTCTTTCTTCTTTAACCTCTGTTGAAGAATTGGGATCGCGGGAGGTTGTATTCCTTGCAAGAACAAATTGATCACAAGGTAACCTTCTAATTATTTATTTGGCTTTCAGAAAATTGGTAGATTGGAAGAATTTCAAAGTCTCTATCAAAATTGCCAATTATTCTCTATTATTGATTTTAATGTCCTGGATTGTTAATGAATATGATACATTTTGATTTATAATGTTTATGGAACTGTTTAAAAATTCTTAAGAAATATGCTCGAGTTGAAAGACTAAATTTATTAAGGGTCAACATGAGAGCTCAAGTTTTATGTTTTAGTCCCATGAAATCAAATTAACTGTTCTTGACGGTTGACTGTGATTTTTTCTTATTGAATGCTAATTTGATTGTATTGGTTATCCTTTTTATCTATTCCGAGCTTTCTAGATGATCTTTAGTTTAGAATTATGATCAAAACCATTTTAGATAACCAGTTCATCATACAACATTATAACTTTGCTTTAATTTTTACTTTTCAGATTGAGTTCCTGAAAATGCAAAATATCGAAGCCCCTTTAGTTCTGGTAAGACTAATTTCTGCCTATCTGTTGTTTTATCTTCCTGCTTGTCCAAAAAAATAGTTTCTTCTTCTGAGTATATTACCTCTTGAAATGTCTTCCTTTTTCCATGAAACAAATGAGCATAGACATGCTTGGCTATTTATGCAGCATGGTTGTATCTGTTCAACACTGCTTAGCATACAGTTCTCGATCTAACATCTGATGAATTGCAACATCTTTATCACTAAATGTTTTTTTTATTTGTTTTTCTGTTAAAGCAGACATCGACTTTCATAAGGGAAAAGAGAGAAAAAAATAATAATGAAAAACACCAAATTTCTGTCAAAGTATATATTCTAAAATTCTGAAGATGATTCAGATTTCTAAGATTAAACTCACGGCAGGTATTTAATTTTGCATGAAGGTAGGGCACTCTATCGGTTCATATATAGCGCTAGAAATTCTAAGGAGACTTCCAGAGAAGGTGGCGTGAATATTTTCAACTAATTTATTCTCATAATTCTTCCCATTTGTGTTAACCAAAAATATTGTTTTCCTGAAATTCTTTCTATGGTGTGTTAGGCAGTATATTGTATTGGACTCTACCCGTTTATAGCCTTAAATCTGCAATCAAAGAAACAGGCTGTCATTGTGAAGGTGACTATGTAAGGCACTTTCTATATCA
This sequence comes from Hibiscus syriacus, assembly GCF_006381635.1. Lineage (NCBI taxonomy): Eukaryota > Viridiplantae > Streptophyta > Magnoliopsida > Malvales > Malvaceae > Hibiscus > Hibiscus syriacus. The sequence continues at coordinate 782,228 of NW_024062549.1, read as the reverse complement.
TTAATTTCCCCTATACATAGTTTACGGGATAAATATTACAGTTAACAATTACGAGGAATACTAATTTCCAGTATTCTTCCCTTACACTTCTATTTGTTGCACCTGCACCACATCATCAGGTACCGTTTTGTATAGCATGTTTAAATTTCCTTTCCCACTATACCTTATGATCCCTTAACTGCACAATATTTATAAAGATTGTGCAAAATCATAATCCCATATATCATTTATTAACTCATTTTTTTATAACCAAAAATAAAAGAAAACCTTATCTGCTATGCTAGGACTAAATAGTTGGGTATTGTTCTCTCTCTTGGATGGTTGGATTGAATTATATTTAGTTGCCTCTGTTGGAAGCTTGTTTAATTTTGCATTAAAAGGTTGGCATTCCATTGTTCATTTGGAGGATCAAGAGAATCAATTTGTGTTTCAGGTCCAGAGTACTGTCCACTACAGTCGCACTCTTTGTAGCATTGTTGGGCTTGTTACCAAGACGGGTTTTGAGGCTAATTTCTGAACTTTCTAATGGGAAGTCATGGTCTAATACTGCCCATGAAGCTGCTTGCTCTCACTTACCACAGGTGAAGTCCTTTTAAAATGCCATTCCTTCTAGCTATAAGCAGTCTGTTCTTCCTTTTGTGGGTCTATTCACATCGTCTGTTCAATTGCCCTAGAGCTCTTTCTAATTGTATTCTTGCTTATAATGTGTGTATGCATATTCTTATGACTAATATCAAATCAAATACATGTTTAATATTGAAGACATTAATTTTTCTCCCATAATTTTTTCTTTGCAGTTTCATACCATACGCAATGTGCTATATATGGCCAGGACAGAGTTCATAAAGGTATACTCATGCTGACAACGGGAAATTGGTTCTGTAAGAGTCTAAAAATTCTATAAAAAACAACATTATTATCTTGTATGAGAGCAACTCAATGATGTCACATTGGATTTTCTGTTGCTTTAGGCATATCATGTTTTTGGTCATGTGCCTTTGTTGCAGTCGTATCTGTGCAACCTTACTGCTTGCGAATGCCTTCACTTTATTTTTCTTGCGGATCCTTCAAAATTTCAAACAAAATTTCCCTAAATACCCCATTCAGATATCTGGTTGTCTTGTGGCCTTGAAAAAAAAATAGTCTTTGATGAAGTGTGCTAACGAAGGTCCGTTTGTGTTTCTCTTGTTTCTGATAACCTTTTTTCCAACTTGAATCATTGCACTTCTATATGGTGGTAATAGCTCGATGGATGCTGAGGTTGACTGAACATTTAATGATAATTTGTCTTCAATTTGAATAAGTTTTCAGATTATAAATCATGGTACTTCTTGTTTTATCATTGTGTTGAACAATTTTTAGCTTCAAAACAAGGATTGCAGCTTTGGTGTTTCCCACTTCTGTGGCATTATGTTTTCCTTTGTTTTTGGTTCGAGTACCACTGCATCTACCACATAATCCGTCCTGCATAAAATATAGGGCCGTATCACTGATATTGGACTATAAACTGACATCAACAATCTTCGGGTCATTGCTTACTCTAATCCTACTCTGTTATAGCTTTCAGAAACACCAGACTGGAACTTTATGAGAGAAAACCAGAAGAAAATTTCATTCCTGTATGGCATTGACGATCATTGGGGCCCATTACAAATGTTTGAAGAGGTAGAATCAATCGACTCTCTTTCTTGAGTCCCCTATTTCAGGTTTGGAGCATCAAAACCACCCCCTATTGGTAGAAGGCTGTAAAAGGCCATAAAATCAATTGGTTGGTGCTGGCCAATGAAACGAAATCGTTATCAATGATTAGATTAGATATGCCTTGCAGTAAAATTCCTGATAGAATAGAAAGCAGACTACTAAAATATGTGGTTGGAGAAATCCAAAAAACCATGGTGTTGCTTAAACATCTTGCAGCTGGGATAGTGATTGTGGTGTTCCTACTTTTGGTATTGAACTTTTCTGGGTTTCCATCTAACAGTATTTGTTTTTTTGGTCTCAGGTGTCTAGGAAGGCCTCAGGCATTGGTCTATCAATTGAAAGGGAAGGTCACACTCATGGGTTTTGTTGTAGTGAGGCTGGCTCAATATGGGTTGCTCACCATGCTGCTAGCTTGATAAAGAACAAATTAGCATGCTAATGCTAGTAAGATCAGTCTCCATTTCGACAACATTCATATATATGAAAACAGATTCGATTTCAACTACATTCACCTACTTTAAGTTTATGGTATTCCTCGAATTAACGGATTACTCGATAACTTTGGATTTGCCCTAAACCTTTTAAGATTCCAACAATATCTTGATGTTAGAAACACAAGAGCACACATTGAAGACATTTCAACCATTCAAAATCAAAGCTATAGAATAAACATGCATGAACTTTAACTTTAATTTAAGGTTTAGGAATTTCCTTAACTTAGAACTTGAAATTGATGGCACAAATTTATAGGATTTCACTTAAAGCTTTTAGAACTTAACTTTGATAACACTAGCACTTATGAATTTTGGAGATTTATGATTGTTTTCACTCACTAAAATTTGAAGCATTTATCAATGAAACACAACGCTTTGTAAAAGATGGAAGGATCATATCTTTTTCTCTGAATTCAATAGGCTTCCTTGCTTTAAAAACCCTTCTATTTCAACGGTTATTTAACTTTCAAGATGTTACCATTAAAGATGGTGTGATTGAAATGAAATTTTATTTTTAAAATATTTTTAAAAAAATAATAGGAGTAAGCATGTTTAGTTGATTGGGATTGTCCGTCCAGCTCAGTTGGTAGAGCGCAAGGCTCTTAACCTTGTGATCGTGGGATCGAGTCTCACGAGGGTAATTCATAATTCGGAGGTCTCCCACGGAAGCTGCTCTCAACCTGGCGGCAAGGTAGCCTACTATTCTATCTCCCCCTTACCCCAAGTTACGTGACTTAATAAAAACCTCCTTAAATATATGGAGGAAAAAAAGTACAACTCAATTGGATATACGCTACAACTCAAAGACCCACTTTTCAGACATACACTAACTAAATAGATTGTTGATCGATATCGAAAGAAATTAAACATATAGAAAAGAGAAACTCAACTGAGTTTATCTTTTTAAAAGTTAAAGTATTTTAAATCAAATAAAAAATGATAATTAAATATTTTAAAAGAACTTTCAACAATATTCTTTTTCAATATATTTATTACCCTTAATGGATGAGTCTAGAGTCCACGTTGTACACTGAAATACATCACTAATGTGACGCATTGATGCACACCATTAACTAAATTATCTTTATTAAATAAATATTGAAAAATATAATGACCTATCCACAATTAATCTTTTATTATTATTTAGTTTAAACTTTAATAAGAATATAATTAATTTATATTTTTTTATTAAAAATTATAATTATTTTAAGATTTTTTATTTGTTTAGTATTGGAACACTTAATTTATATAAATTTGGATATTCATCCCAATAACAATAATCAAACTAACGATCAATTATCCTATTCATCGCCGAAAAATCATGTTACTTACAATGTGGTTATGTAATGCATCCCCACTAGGTTCTTCTCAAGATCATGTAAAATTTTTCACAGCTACATATTAGTTTATTTAGTTGCTTAAGGAATTATTGATAATTTTTGATTTATATGTAATTGGAGTTAGGGGTGTACAAAGTTCGATATTGAATCCGATCTGTCGTAACCGGTTTTTGCTCAGGTACGAATTTTTATTTGGCGGGAAAATTAAAATGAATAAATAAATGATTAAAAAATATTTTGGGAGTCGCCATTGACCTTTTTGGGTTAGGTAGGTCAAATACCTAAAAACAATATTTTAAAATAGTTTTTAAGAAAACATAATTTAAAAGAGAAACTGATCTGCGTATAACAAAAATTTTTTAATAAAAAGGGATTCGTGGTCGGTTACGTTTAGGGAAGGATTAGCACCCCTATAACGCCCAAAATTGATACTTATTAATTATAAATTGTCTCTATTATTAGAAATTTAAAAATTAAAAAATATATTTAATTCATAATCCTGTTATTTCAATTTTATTAGTATAACTTTAAGAAAATATATTAATTTTTATATTTTATAAATAAGATATTTATTTATTTAGAAATATCAGAAAATGACTTTTAGGTGCTTTAAGACAGCTCTTTTCTTAATATTAATAAATAAATAAATATTAATAAAATATTTATCTAAAAATAATTTAAAAAATATATTAATATATATATTTTATAAAAGTAAGATATTTATTTATTTAAGAATATCAGAAAAGGACTTCTAGGTGATTTAAGACAACCTATTTCTTAATATTAAAAAATAAATAAATATTTAAAATATGATTATTTTTCTTAAAAGTAATTTATAAAAAATTTAAATTTATAAATAGGATTTTTATTTAATAAAAAAATAAGTAAATAAATATTATTTATTATATATGTTTATATGAATACATAATAATAATAACAATAATATTTAAACATATAAAGTTAAAATATAAATAAACAATGACTAAACTAAAATTAAAAATATAGTATTAAAATATAAAAAAGTAATAAAACTTGTAAGATAAATGAAAGTATTTGAAATTAATGACTAAATTATAACATATTAAAATTAAATACCTAATTAATAATTAATTATTTAAAATTATAGGGATTAAACATGTTATTTTACATTTATTTAATTTAGTGACTAAAATAAACATATATTAAATTTGAATATTAAATTAAAAACAAATTAAACATGCATTTCGGGATAAAAATATTAATTAATAAAACTTAGAGGTCTAAACATGTTATTTTCCCTAAAATATATATATTAATATCAGTGATTAGATTATAAGTTAAATAAAATTAAGAAACCAAATTAAAAGGATCATAAATTTGATTCAATGACTAAACTGCAAAACATATAAAATAGAGGGACTGCCGACAGGGTTTAACATTTATGAAATTACACAGGTACCCCTCCCCAAAATGGCGTCGTTTAGAGAGGGGTATATAAGCCCAAAAAACCGGCCCCCTTAGGCAAGATTTCTTCATTTCTCCTTCCCATCTCTCTCTAGAAACTGAGAGAAAAAAAATTCTCTCTGACTTCTCTCTAGCTTCCCTCACTGGAGGGAAGCCGGTCACCGGCCGGCAGCCGTCTACTGTTTATCAACCCGCCGTCGGCCACCGCCTCCGGTGGTCGGAAAATTTTATTCTACACGAAAATAAAGGCCCAATCTTCCCAACGCCGAATCTGGCCTTAGTTTACCCTAAAAGACTCCTAATCGGAGTAGATCTAAGAAAATACCTTTGGTATTTTCTGTTTTCCGGCGACGTTTGGCTTCCGGCGATGATCGAGGCTCCAAGGGTAAGTTTTCTTTCTTCTCTCCTTTTTTTTGTTGGTTGTGTTTTAGTTGTTTGTTGTTGGTCTTTTGATTGCTGGGGTGATTTTTTTTTATTCTGCTCTCTCTGTCTGTCTTATTTCTTCTCTTTGCAGGTATGATCATATAGCCTTGATGAGGCTCTCGTCGGACCGATCACAAGGGTGGAAGTTTGGTGAGTCACCAAACTATAGTGGTGACTCACCATAGCCCTCAACGTGGACGGCTCTCTTCAAATATTCTAGAAGCTCTCGTTGAACCGTGGCAGCGTGTAGATCGACGACAACGGAAGCGGCGACCGCGTGTTCCTAGGGTTATGATACCCTAGGGTTTGTTGCTGGGATCATCTGGACCGTTGGATCAATGCTAGATCCAACGGTGGAGAAGCAAGGCGGCGGCTGGCTGAGATACAAACCCTAATTGGGTTTAGGGTTCCTTATTGGGTTTGGGCCAGTCTGGGTGTAATACGGGCTTCCGAGTATTGGGCTCCATTTTTGAGCCTGTTTGTAATAATAATAATAATAATAATAATAATAAAAATAAATAATAGTATTATAATAATAAAATAATAATAGTATAAATAAAATAATAATAATATTAAAAATAAAAAAATGGATAAAAAAATAGTATCTTCACGATCCGATCCAAAATTTTAGATCACAAAAATAGTTATTCAAATCTGATCTGAAATAACCGACTATCCAAATTTTTGAATATCTGAATGTCCTATCAGAATATGTCACTTATTATGATGTTATCCAGCTGTGTGTGGCTTCGATTATCTTTGACGGTAACCAAGCCTTGTACGCCTTTTTTCTAACAAGGTGCTAAAACAGAACCATTGATGCATTTGATGGGGTTTTAAAGACTTTATTTCTTTTCACTGTCCCTTGAAATATCATTGAAGAGATAGAGCTTGATCCACTGAGAAGAAATTGCAACATTCTTTTGTAGTAATCATGCATTGTTCTTCCACTTTCACAATATGGGGTTGGTACATATTAACTACAATTATTCTCGACTTGAATGGTTAAAACCATTGGTGATGGCTTGATGAATCTGAAGATGAAGAAGATCCATTTACTTGAAAAGAAGAAGAAGCTGGTGACATCAATAACTGAGCATTAACATCGCTCCTTTAGACGGGAAACCATGACAATTTTCGCTTATATGCAACATATTTTAGTAATTTTTCATTTATTTTTTGATATTTGGATAATTCGAAATGGATATTTTTCTGATCCATATCCGATTCAAATATTCAATTTTTAATCCGATACCCGATCTGAATTATCCGAAATAAAAAATCAGATCGGATATTTGAATCGAATCATCTGACAATCAGATTTGATTATTCGTATCGAATACTTTTGCACACCCCTAATTGGAGCTCCTATTTTGATTAATATTACATGCTTATAGATTCATCCTATACAAAAGACACAATCTTCTCATCCTCTCATTGGAACTAGTTTTGGAAGTGGTTTTGTGTGTTCACCACCAATAATGAGAGAACCCGACTGTTTAGGCAATTTTAAGTCATTGTTTACATACGATGAACTAACCGAGGCTACGAATATTTTTTAGATCGTAATCTTTTGGGTAAAGATGAATTTGGAGTTGTTCATAAAGGTTGCTTACAAGATGGAAGAGGGGTAGTTGTAAAGAAGCTAAAAATTGGTAGAGACAAGGTGAACTAGAATTTAAAGTTAAGATTGAAGCACATGATCTTCCAACGATAAATAGAATCGATTATAAATAGGATTGTCGATGGTTGACTCTGATGATTGTTGTTAGGATCAATATACAAATTTATATAAATTTAGTTTTCCAATCATAAACAATTTTTTTTGAAATAATTATAATTTTTAATAAAAAAATCTAATTTAATCATATTCATATTAAAATTTAAACTAAATAATAATAAGAACAATGTCTAAATTATTTTTCTTATAAAAAAATTTAATTTTTAAAATCTGATTTTTAAAAGATCTCGTCTCGAATAATTTGGTGACCTTTTTAATAAAATGTGATTTGAGGAGTCGTCACCAATCTTTGATTAGGGTATGATAGGGCACCCAAAAACATATTTTTCATTTTAATAAAAATATTAATTTCAATTAAAACAACAAATTTACGGTATGCGTTACCAAAAATTGAGTTCGGGAGTTGGTTACACGTGGGGAAGGATTAGCACCCGCACAATGCCCTAAATCAGTACCTAGTCGACTAATTAGTTGTCTTTGCAATAAAATTTATGAATTCGAGTTTAATTTAATTCATGACCCCTTTAACTAATATTCTTTGAATTTTAGGATGAAACACAATAATATTTAATTATTTACTATCGAGAAAAATCGACCTCTTATGCCTTAAAGCTGTCGATTCTTACTCCAATCGAAATAAAGAAATATTACAATTACATCCTAAAGTTCATTATTAATTCAAAATTTAAGTGCATAAATAACAATAAAATAAAACAAAATAAATTTAAGATTTTTTTTAAAAACATAATATTTGAATTTTAAGAGGGAAACCAATAATATTTAATTATTTCAAAACTAGAAGAAATGACCTCTCATACCCTAAAGCAGTCATTTATTACTCTAATCGAAATAAAGAAATATTACTATGTCATCATAAAATTTAATATTAATTCGAGTGCAATTTATTTTTGAAATCACATTAAAACATATACAAAAAAAAAACGAAAGCTAAACACATATATTAAACAAATACAATTAATTAATTATTTTACCAACCTTTAATGAGAATAAGGATATTCAATTATTTAAATACAATAAATCGAGACGGAACCTTAGATTCGATCTAACAATCTTTTCTCGATGAATTTAATTTAAAGAACATAATCTTTTTCTCAGTCTCAAATTTTAAATGTAATCAATTTTATTCGTTTCTCTTGGTAGGATACCCTTTTATTTTAAGATTATTAAAAGCGACCTCTTATTCTTTAAGACAACCACTTCCTCTAATCTCAAAATAAATGGATATTCCCTTAGTCAAATTATTTCTATTCGAGTCAAGTAATACCTATGAGGTTTCATATATTTCTTCATGTAATTTAATTTAATTAAAACCTAGACTGATATACACCAAATTACACATTTACATATATAGCATGCATAAAAATAATAATACAATTAATATATGTTGGGATTTGCGGAAGCTCGAATCGATAATCGGAATGGTTTGCAAAGAGGGTTGGGATCAGTTTTTATGTTTAGGGGGTAAGAAGATTGAAAGATAAAAAATTGCACAGCGATTTATAGTGGTTCGACTTCTCAACCAAGTCTACATCCACTAACTTAGCTACTCACCAAGCATTTTCCAACAAATTCACTAATTTGTTCTTTCTTTTTCAAGGATCAAGAATAACCTTTACAACTCCCTAGTTTTTCACAGGCTAAACTAGAACCTTTTCCCTAGCTTTTAGCAAGCTTAGCTAGAACCAAAAACCCCTTTACAATGAAAGGAAATGTAAACAAGAAAACCTCTCTAAGGTAGGTGTTTACAAGAATTAAGCTCACAAGAACAAAATATTTACAAGAGAAAGATGAAATAAGATTGAAAAACTCTTCTCTTGTGTTTGATTGTTTGGATAGTTGTTCTATATGTTCTTCAAGTGTCCTCAGCCTTTTTTTATAGCTTGAAATGAGTTTAAAGTCGTATCTAGCCATTGGGGATGTTTGGAGCCATTGGGGATTCATTTTTTGCAAAATAAAACTGCCCAAAACAAGTAGAATCGATACTCCTTCAATGAGTATCGGTATTACCTTTGTAATATTTGAAATTTTTGACCGTTAGGCTTGTTTTTACTGTAGCACTATCAGTACCCATTTTACATTCGATGTTTTTGAGTATTGGTACTGTTCATTACTGTTCACACAGTATCGATACTATTCACGTAGTATCGATACTATTCATACAATATCAATACTATTCATACGGTACTATTCATACAATATTTTTTTATTTAAATTCCAATAAAATAGACTTTGAATTATTTTTTAAAACTTTGAATAAATTCAATTCAAATCCAAAAACATTTTGCCATAATTGTTATATCGAAACATGGTTCTACAATATCCCCTTTTTGATATAACAAAACATTTGAAAATTTGTTTTTGGAAAAACTCCCCTTAGTAAAATGTTTAATGAAAAAGATATCAATTGTTGGAAAATATATGAAAATGTTTAGCTCACCTTTTTTCATTAAAAAATTGAATTTTTCAAACCATACTTCTCCCCCTTTTTGTTATATAAAAAATAATTGAATCTTTAGAGTTATAAAATAACTTTGGAGAGTAAGTGATAAATTTGACATTTAAATATCATTTGAAAAAAAATCAAAGCTACCCCTCAATAAGTGCATTCCAAACAAAATTTAGCTTTAAAATCTTGACACTTAAACAAAATTGAATTTCAACAAAGAATAACAAACATGTTAGTAGAACATGAAATTCAATGTATCCAAGTCTAAAAATTATAAAAAAAATATTAAAATTTTAAAATGTTCATCATAAAACATTTTTCAACATACATGAGATTAAAAATAATGCATAATCATTTAAAATCAAAACTCATGCATGCTTAAACTTAAATTAGTAACCAAATAACTAAAATCAAAAGCATTAAGCTTAGAGGTTACCCATTCCTTTTCAAAAGTGTGGCTAGAGCATCTTGATTTCTTCATCTTCATCATCATTGCTCCCACACACCTACAAGAGACATTTATTTCAATTTTGGTGTCCAAATTGCTTTGGATCCTTGGACGTTAGTTTCAATGCCCCTTGTTCCCTTGGGAACCCATACTTGTCTAACTTTAAAAGATTTTCTTTTCTTTATGGGACAAGTATGTTCCAAATGACCATGAAAATGACAATGTGAGCATTTTGCCATTTTTAAAGATAATGAGTTGTTTTTAGCAATTAATTCTTTTTCTTTTGTTAAGCTTTCAAGCTTAACTTTTAAACCAAAATTTTCTTTTTCAAAATCATTTTTCAAAATTTCATTTTGATTTTCAAAATAAACTTTTGCTTTCAAAATCGATTTATTTTCAATTTTGAGTTTTGAAATTAATTTCGTATATTTAGAATTCATGGTCTCAAATCCCAAATACAACTTATTATAAGCATCTAGTAACTCATCAAAATAATATGAATTAAATTCATTTGAGTTAGAAGATACTAAAGACACCACCTTTGTTGGTTATTCTTTCTTGTTTCCATGGATTTCCTCGAGCTTATTCCAAAGCTCCTTGGCACTTGAACAAGAAGAAACACCTTCATAGATTTCAGGACCAAACGCACAAAACACCATGTGCATGGCCTTGGACATTTTGTTAAGCTTTCTTCCATTCTTGGTCACTCCACTTCTTCCCCTTCTTCTTTGGAGAAGAGTATCCGCTCTCGATCATCTCCCATGCATCAAGATCATTGGCTTGGATAAATAACTTCATTAATTTCTTCCAATGACGGTAGTTGGCTCCATTGAAGTATGGAGGCTTGTCGGTTGGTAGGGAGTCTTCCATGTAAAACGAGCCGGAGGTGGAAGCCATCTTCTCGGTTGTTTCAGAAATTGGTAGATCTTCTTCGAGGATCATCTCAAGGTGGTTAAACCTTTTAACGAGTTAAGCTCTAATACCAATTGTTAGGATTTGCGGAAGCTCGAATCGATAACTGAAAGGGTTCACCAACCAAATCTACATCCACTACCTTAGCTCCTCACCAAGAATTTTCCAACAAATTCACTAATTTGTTTTTTCTTTTTACAGGACAAAGAGATAACCTTCACAAACTCCCTAGTTTTTCATGGGCTAAACTAGAACCTTTTGCCTAGCTTTTAGCAGGCTTAGCTAGAACCAAAACCCCTTTACAATAAAGGAAATGTAAACAAGAAAACCTCTCTAAGGTAGGTGTTTACAAGATTTAAGCTCACAAGAACAAATATTTACAAGAGAATAGAAAAATAAGATTGAAAAACTCTTCTCTTGTATTTGAATACTTGGGTAGATATTCTCTTACTTCTTCAAGTGTCTTTAGCTTGTTTTTATAGCTTAAAATGAGTTTGAAGTCGTATCTAGCTGTCAGGGATGTTTTGGAGCCGTTGGGTATTCATTTTCTGCAAAATAAAAATGCCTAGAATAAGTAGTGCTCCTTCAATGAATATCGGTACTACCTTTGTAATATTTGAAATTTTTTACCGTTGGGCTTGATTTTACTATAGTAGTATCAGTACTGTTCATTACTGTTCATTAATGTATCGATAATGTTCACACAGTATCGAAACTATTTATACAGTATCAATACTATTCATACAATATTTTTTATTTAAATTCCAATAAAATGGACTTTGAATTATTTTTGAAAACTTTGAATAAATTCAATTCAATTCCAAAAACATTTTGCCATAATTGTTATATCGAAACATAGTTCTACAATCTCCCCCTTTTTGATATAACTAAACATTTGAAAATTTGTTTTTGGAAAAACTTCTCCTTAGTAAAATGTTTAATGAAAAAGATACCAATTGTTACCAATTGTTGGAAAATATATGAAAATGTTTAGCTCCCTCTTTTCATTAAGAAATATGAATTTTTCAAATATTACTTAAATTGTAACACTATGTTTTGATATAACAATTATGGCAAAATGTTTTTGGACTTGAATTGAATTTATTAAAATTTTTCAAAAATAATTCAAAGTTCATTTTATTGGAATTTAAATAAAAAATATTGTATGAATAGTATTGTATGAATAGTATCGATACTGTGTGAACAGTATCGATACTGTGTCAATAGTAATGAACAATACAAATACTTAAAAACATCGATTGTAAAATGGGTACCGATACTGCTACAGTAGTATCGATTCTGCTATAGTAAAATCAAGCCCAACAGTTAAAAATTTCAAATATTACAAAGGTAGTACCGATACTCATTGAAGGAGTACCAATACTACATGTTCTGGGCATTTTTTTGCAGAAAATGAATCCCCAACTGCTCCAAAACATCCCCAATGGCTAGATACGACTTCAAAATCATTTCAAGCTATAAAAACAAGCTGAGGACACTTGAAAAACATATAGAACAACTATCCAAGCAATCAAACACAAGAGAAGAGTTTTTCAATCTTATTTCATCTTTCTCTTGTAAATATTTTGTTCTTGTGAGCTTAATTTTTGTAAACACCTACCTTAGAGAGGTTTTCTTGTTTACATTTCCTTTCATTGTAAAGGGGTTTTTGGTTCTAGCTAAGCCTGATCAAAGCTAGGGAAAAGGTTCTAGTTTAGCCTGTGAAAAACTAGGGAGTTGTAAAGATTATTCTCGATCCTTGAAAACGAAAGAACAAATTAGTGAATTTGTTGGAAAATCCTTGGTGTGGAGCTAAGGTAGTGGATGTAGACTTGGCTGAGAAGTCAAACCAATATAAATCGCTATGTAATTTTTTATCTTTCAATCTCCTTACTCCCTAAACATAAAAACTGATCCCAACCCTATTTGCAAACCATTCCGGTTGTCGATTCGAGCTTCAGTAAATCCCAACAATATATAATATACTATTTATTATATTATATTATACTTGGTGTACACAGATTAAGAATATAACATATATGTACAATTATTTCTACAAAACGACCTACAAAATATATTTATTACGAGCACATACGCTTAGATTTAACTAAAAACACGCGCATATATATCTAATTAAAACATTAACCAAATAAAAGCAGAATACCAAAAGACTTAATACACCAAGTTTAATTTTAACATCCAGGGTAAATAACATATATAAATTATAAGCAATAATTAAATAAAATATATATAAACCAATAACCCAATGATAAACAACACAAGAAATAAATAATGGAGTTAAAATATAACAATTTTAAAATTACAAGGTCAAATCATAAATGAGCAAATATATTTAAGGACTGTAATTAAATAATTACGACATTCATAACTCAAATTAATTAAGAAAAAAAATCAAATAAGGACCAAAATGAGAGTTTCAGAATTACAAGCCCGAAATTAAAATACGTAAAAGTAAATAACTTATAGTGACCGAATTGTAACACGTGTGAAACTTAAAGCCCAAATTAAAATAAATGAAGGTCTCGATTGATGACTAAACTGAAACAAATTAATGTAAGAAGCCTCCCTTAAACAATTAACCCTCAAAGCCCAAGCCTGGTTGCCTTAGTTTCCCTAAACTACGTCATTTTGGGACCACCATATAAGCCCAATTATAGGCTTTTGGAAAACCTAGCCCTCATTTCTAATCTCAGCCATTTTCTAACCCCTACCCCTTTTCTCTCATTTTCGTTCTTTCAACCGAGAGGGGAGATGAGACTCCCCTCTGACTACCTCCTCCGTTGGCCCCGACAAGGGGCCAGTGACCCTGTGGCTCCTTAGAACCAATTTTTTTTTTTGGAAAACCAACAAAAAATAGCCACCCCAACCGATCGGCCTCTCAAACTCCAAACAAAACCCGAAAAAGATTACCTTTGCTTGGAGGGTCGATTCTCTTTCTTTCGACGAAGGAACCGTCGATGGTAAATGTAAGATCCTTCTTCTTTCTTTTTCTTTTATCTCTTCTTTCATTTTTTTCTTTTGTTTTTTTCTCTATTTTCTTCTCCAATTTTGTTTTCTCTCTTTTTTCAAAAACTCTTTGTACCTTTTTTTATTCTTTGTTGTTTTTTTCTCAAAACTAAATACCCCTTCTTTCCCTCTATTTTTTCTTCAAAAACCACCCCTTCTCATAACCGAACTGAACCTTTTTAAAATATCCTCCCCTTTTGCGTATTCGGTGAGGCTAGAATCGAGCAATAAACACTCCCGATTGTTTGGGATTTTTTAGATATTTTTATTGGGTTTTTGGTGATTTGGTTTAGTATATTGACTTTCTGACTTAGTTTACTGTTGATGCGAGATGATGATGAGAGAGAGGTTGAACGACTATCAGATGACGAGATCAGGTGGCCGGAATAGTGGTGGCGGCGGGAAACTCTCATCGGTGGTGGCTGGAATGAAAAGTTAGGGTTTTAATAAGCCCTAATTAGGTTAGAGTTTTTCTTTACTGTTGGGCTTCAATTTGGGCCCACTAGGTCACTTGGGTCATTTGATATAATTTAGGCCCGATTGGGCTTGTAAAGCTTGTAACCTGAAAAACAAATAAAATAATAATAATAATAATAATAATAATAATAATAATAATAATAATAATAATATAATAATAAATAATAATATAATAATAATAATAATGATGATGATGATATCCCAGACAAAACGAGTGTCTACAGCTGCCCCTATTTGCCTATGCTTGTGTTAACAAGAATAGGGCAAAAATAAAAAGACAGTGTTTTTGTCCAGTTCTGTCTTGATGTTGTCTCAAGTGAGACTGACAAATAACCTGAAGGATTTAATCACCAGGATCGAAAGACTTACTGATGACCCGAAGAAATTAATTATCATGCTCGAAAGACTTGCTGATGGCCTGAAGGACTTACTAAGTAAGAAACTTTGGAAATCACTTTCTTACTTTTCATTAACACATGAACGCATCTTGCCTGAAGGTCTTATAGATGGCCCAAATGACTTGTCATCTTACGCGAAGGGCTGATAGATGACTCAAAGGATTTAATCATCATGCTTGAAACACTTATTGATGGCCCAGAGGATTTACCAATTTTGGAAATAGTTTACTAGGTAATGTCAACACCCATTTTTGCCCAAACCTATTATTATTATTATTATTTATTATTATTATTATTATTATTATTATTATTTTTTTTTTATTATTATTATTATTAATATTAACGTTTATTTATTTCTTTTGCATGCCATTAAAAAAAACTCGAAAAAGGGCCCCAAATTACAATAGGCCCAACCGGGTCTAAAATTATAGCCCAATCAGCCCAACATATTACAACCCGATCTAAACTGATTTCTGCTGCCTGTAATCCCATCACCCACGTGAAGCCATTGCCATCATTTTTCCACCATCAGCTACTCCTGCCACTGCAACACTAGCTCCATACAATACTCCAACATCATTTCATCCACAAATCAACAATTTTCATGTATTCTAACATGTAATAGTTTATAAGGGGGAACCGAAGCAAAGAAAAAGGGGAGAGGGGAGAGATAACAGAGGCTTATTCGAACAAACCAAGGGACAGAGGGATATCAACAAAATTCGAAAGGGACCCAAAAAATAGTAATAATTTAAAGGAGGGGTTCATTCGGACAAAGAAGGTAGTGAGGGAGAGAGGGTTCATTCGTACCCAAAATTATTAGGAGAGGATTGATTTTTCTTGGTAAAAGAGGGGCTCTCAGTTTTTAGATTCATAGGAATGAGTAAAAAATAACAGAGGGGTCTGGGTTTTCCAAAAATAATGTAATGGAGGGGGTCTTGGGGTTTGAAAATGGATTTGTAACAAGGGTTTTCCCTATTATTTTCGAGCAATGAAACAACAATAAGTTTTTCTCAAAGATGTTTTTTTTTTCAAATCAACATCAAGCCATATATATGAACACACATTTTTATATATTTTTGGAGGAATACCAAATAAACCGGAAAAAAAAGAGAGAGGTTACCTTCGGCCAAGGGTTTATCGCAGGAGTTAGGGGACTCCGATCAAGGATCCAAACAGTGAAAATGTGGAGGAGAAGGTGGTGAGCAACATACTTTAGAATCAGGTAGATCGGACGGCGATCAGCGATGGATAGGAGAGATGAAAGCGAAACAGTTTCTGCTATATTCGTGAAGCTTGGGGTCGATTCTCGCGAAACTAATGCCAGATCGGAGATGGGGAGGCCAAGGTGAACCTCTTGTTAAAATTTGGAGGCCAACGGCCATTGGCGGCTGCACGACGACCGGCGATAGACGGTACGGCAACGGACGAAGGTAAGTTACCGACTAACAGCCGGTTTTCTAGATAGAGGCTCTAAAAATATTTTAAAAATGAAAAAATGAAAAAAATAAAGAAAATGAAAAAGGTGATATTTATGGAAAATTTTAGGGGGAAATTACACTTAGGTCCCCCTAAGTTAGGTTTGTTTTTACAAAATGGTCACCTGAAAGGACCGTTTCTATAATTTACCCTTTTTTTTATGCATGTTATATATTTTTGGTTTAATTTCAGTTTGGTCCCTGTAATTTTATGCATGTTTTGCATTTGATCATGTGTAGTGACTATTTAATTTTTTAAAAAATATTTAGGGATTGATTTAGTGATTTTTCATTTTAATTTATCAACACTAACTTTTTGGTTTATTTTCTTATAGGTCCTTCTACTTAATGCATGTTTTATATTTCAGGCACTAGTCCACTTTTTATTTTTTTTATTTGGTGCTCTAATTTGTGTTTATTTTAATTTAGTGATTTTTATTATTTTAGCTTATTCGAATTTTGTCATTAATTTTTATTTTAATTCATTTTAGCCACTATTAATATTTTGTTTATTATTTTATTATGATTTGGATATGAAATCTTCAATTTATGCATTTTACTCACTGATGGATTATGATTTGGCTATTATTTTTTGTATTATTTTATTTTAGTCCCTTTATGCTTATTATTTTATCTCTGTGATTATTTTAATTCGATTGCCTTACTTTAAATATTTACATTTTGTCCCAAATGATTAAAGATTGGTTTATTTACGATTGTAATGCTCAGATTGTAAAATATTCGCAATGGTTGCCTTTATTTATTGTTGATTGTGTAGTTTAATCCCTAAAGTTAACATTTTTATTATTTGGTCCATCATTTATATATTTATAAATTTCCTGTTAGTTGTAATTTTTTCAAATATAATTGTACTCGAGGAATTCATTGAAACGCGTATTAACTAACAAGGAATGTGTTTCCAAGAATTGCTCGAACAAAATAATATATTTTATTTTTGAATAAATTTTTGTTTTAATATATTTAATATATGCATTTTATCTAAAAACTTGGGCAATATTATTTCATATGGGTAATTCGTGGAAATTCCCCTTAACTGACAAGGAAGGTATTTTCGAGAAATGTTCGTGAAAAATAACAACCTTGTATTTTTCTATAAGGGAACATAATTTAAATGTTATTCAAATTTGCCAGTTTTAATAATTAGATGACATATAATCGTTTAGGTACCTAATCATTCCCCACATGTAATCGACTCCCGAATCCTTTTTCAAAATGAATTTTTGGTTAAACACATATCATTTTTTATCTTTTAAATTATTTTTCTTAAAATTATTTTAAAAGGTATTTTTAGGTATTCGACCTACCTAACCTAAAGGTCGATGGCGACTCCAAAAATATTTATTGGTTTTATTTTAAAACCAAACCTTTTCCCAAGATTAAGTAGGACCGATCCCCGCCATAGCCCTAAAAAGCTCGAGGAAAGTTCCAACAGCTTGGCGACTCCGCTGGGGAAATTAGAGAGTCAGACCATAATTGATTATACACCATCTTTTTAGTTGAAAATGGTAAATTCGAATGATATTTAAATTTTGATCCTCATGTTTTGGTTGCATCACATTGTACAACTTTTATTTATTAGTTTTACTAACGTGTGATTTGCATGTTTCAGATTTCTGACATTTTTTTAAGTTTGTTTTTGGTTCAAGACAAGGGATTGTGAGTTTCCCCAATCACGCAAGAATCATTCGAATATTTACAGCCTTCTAACTGTACTTTATCTCGTTAAGTAGGGGTGAACGCTAAGCTTACGTGAGAAAAAATATTTTTCTCCGCATGGACTTTAGCAAGTAACCTCTGGGGTACATATGCCTTGTGTTTACGAGTTAAACATTTAGTTTTCTCGCATGGACATGGGGAAATGCATCCTCTCGAATTGAACTCGACCCGTTTAAGCTTAGAATGGGTAAGGATCGAGGGTCTGGCAGGTCCAAGGGGCTACCAGTAAAGGACAACTTGAGGACCCTGTTAGTAATACCAAAACACATCCTGTTTCATATTGAATTTATGTATGTGTTTCTTCAAAAGCACTAAGAGGAAATTCACTCTAACATTTTCCTCGAATCTATTTATTTATTTTGCAAAAAACATGAGAATTAGAAGAGTATGCAATTAGGTTTATTTTTTTCAAACAAGCATGCGAACTAGATGACATGAGGTTAGGATTTATGGAGGTAGAAAAGATGTGTGGGTAGAACTGTTATTAAAGCATATCAGGGTAGATACCATGTTGGGTAGGATCTTTTCGTTTCGTAAATATTTCTTATACTTTTTGGTTAAGTGGTACTAATAATTTCTTTTGTTTTATCTTATCTTTAACTGCCTTATGTTTGCATTTGTATTTTCACATCAAAACCAAAAAAGGTGTTAATTCACAAGTGATTGATCTAATAATAAGGCTTTTATATCGACATAAGAGTTCCATAACTAGGCAGTCAAAACTGTAAGGGCGATGACTTACAAACAAAATTGATAGACAGGGGAAGAGCTCAAAGTTGATCGAATACTCATATTAAACGAATGAAGATCGGGATGGTATCAAATAGTCAGATGCTAGTTGAGTCAAGAATGAGAAGATCCTTCTTGAGATATAGAGGCCGCTTTCCTCTTGAAGAATCCCACAGAAATGGAGGTCTAGAGATCCAATAATTACAATAGGTGACTTAAAATGAAGAAATGCGGATTAACACTTTGAGAAGTCCAATAACGACTACGAAGATAGTATCAAGACATGAAAATTCCTATATCAAGTAAATAAAGAAAATGAAGCTTATATGTCTAGTGTAAGGAGAACATATGGTCTGATGAAGGTTTCTCTATGGTGTTGCTTTTGGAACTAACACCTTGTGCATTTGCGTTTGTATTGGCACTTTTGTTTTGCATTAGCTTATTTTTCTATTTGTTACCTTTATAATAATTCTTTCCATTTTGTTATCTTATTTGTACTAACTTGTTTTTATGTTATTTTTCTTTTAGCTTGCATCGCATGATCATGACATAATCAAGGTGTTGATTTGTGAGTGGTTATCAGAGTAAAAGGTTTTCATGATGGACCAAGGGTTTCATGATCAAGTAAACTATAATACAACTAGGGAATGACATCCTAAAGAAACTCTAAGAACAATGGAGAGCTATGCACCCGAAGATCGTGTGTCCGATAAGGAGCAAAAGGTGATAAGAGAGATAAGAGAGCAAATGTCCAAAAGGATGGATATATTAGCTATTATGTCCAAAGGAACATAGACTTTTGTAAAATAAAGAAAAGAGCTCGATGAAAACGATCCTGTGACATTAAATACACAAGGGACTACTTTAGAGCAAGTTAATCCTAGCCAATCTGAGAAGTCACACACAATCACCATTCGTATCAACAAGTTATCTGGATACCCCAAGGAAATAGTGACAACTGTAGGAGTTTAGAAAGATGAAAAAAAGCTCAAGAACAATTTGTCTGCTCCCAACGCCAGAGAGAAATAAATCTGAAGACTCTAGTTCAATCCAAGTCGAGAAGAGCTCAAGAATATGCCATTGAGAATTGTACTGCCTTCAAGCATCGAGTCCAACACCTTTTAGATCATGGAGCTCGAGATGAAAGGTCGACATAGTTTGGTAATTGATTGCCTGTTAAGACAGAGTCAAAAATGTTCAAAGGTAAGGATATCAATTGGGGCATCCAGGAGGAAGGAAGAAGGTTTACAAAATTATTAAGCTCAAGTTCATCATTTGAAGAGTGAAAATGATAAATTGAATAGAGAGATTAAAGCCATGCGTCCTGGTTTTCAAAGGATCAGTCAATCCTTTAAAGATGCTGGTATAGGAAATACCCTAGAGGAGTGGACAACAAGGGTCACAAAAATGAAAAAATGACGTTGAACACTGAAGAAAGAATTACAAGACACATGAATATCGAGCCAAGAAGTCCTATCATGATTTACAAATTGTGGAAATAAGTCACAATACATTGGATGACTTGGAAAGATGCCAAGTAAAAAATCATATGTTGAATGTGTTCATAGCTGATATGAAAGTTTTATACCAGCGTCACCAGTGTGAGAATAATGCCAAGCTAAAAGTTACTAGAGCTAAGAACAAGACATTGATGAGGATTATAGATGCTTCATAACAGCAAAGACTTTTGTACAAGGAAAGATGAACATCAATGTCTACAACTCTGAGAATTGACAAATAAGATGGAAGAAAAAACATCGTCATAATCCAAGCAAGTAATATATATCACAACTTGATTGATTTAGCTAGCTTTATAAAGAGAATTGAAGTAGATTGACAACTCAACACCTGAGTATGAGTGGAAGTTAACTTGGCTTCTAAAGGAGATAGAGAATATAGGAGTTAAGGCTATTCATTGTATGTAAAGTTTGTTTGACATACCGAAACCCGTGTGTTCAATGAAAATTATTTTAAGATGGTCACTTTAGATTGACACCTCTTGCATACATGCATTTGCATTTCATATTTTACATTCCCATTTATGTATTTTTATATGTGCATTTTTTGCATCTTTACATTCACATCTATACATCATACATCACATAATATGCATTGCATCTTAACATGCATTAATTACAGATCCTGGTCATAACTCGCGGAGAATCTTGTGACAGAAATACTGAAGGTAAATTGAAGCCACCCCATTTGTACCTAAAGAAGGTTTGAAAGACATGGATATGAAGCTTGGGGCATGCCATTAAGAACTGTGTGATACCGAAGAGCAAGTTATAGGATCTAATCAAATTCGAAGACATGGATTTAATGAGAGAGTGGGGCATTAGATTATGACAACCCCGAAGATTCAGTCGAGCACCCACATGTTTGATGAATAATGGGGTATCCTAATTAGGAATAAATCGTTTCATCACTCGTGAGGTTTTATTCCATTTGCAGCATCTTGTTTGAATTTGTTTTTTGTTTTTTCTCATTTCTTTTTGTAAGGATATATAAATAAACTTATGCTACTTTAAGGATGGTGAACATTGAATCAAATTTACAATATTGTAGTTCTTTGAATATCAACTAAAGAAAAAACACTTTAAATAAGTAGAGTTATAAATCTTTGAAAAAGTGACAAGATTGAACCCTGATAAAATAATGACCCTCAACCTTACCCCAGAAGATATATCAAACTCCATACCCTTCTCTTGCAAGAACCAATATAGCTTTCTCATCTCATAAGAAAATGAACAAGAGGCTTGGTATTCATGTATGCATATGAGCAGCATCTCTTGTGTATGACATTTCAAAACTGACTAGACTATACTTTTGTTGAGGACGTTCAGTGATGATCTTAATCTTCACAAATGTAATGGTGGAGTAGATGGATTTAGTATAGGTCAAATGTTTGGGAACTAAACTCTAAATATGAGATTGTCTGATCATCAAGGAAATCATCGAGGACACATAGACTATAACAAGTTTTTCTTGATGAGCTTAAGAAATTCTAATATGAATACTGAAAACCTATGTTATATCTGAAATATGTACATGCCACTAGGATGTCGAGATTACTGATCTAGTATGGTTTGATGATTTTATTTATGATGCTGCTCCTTACTAACGTATATTTGTGATTTTGTTTAGATGTCGGGTTCGGAAGGCATATGATGAGCCACCGAACAAGAGGTTCTCATGGGAACCAGTAGTGGGATTAGTAATGAGGTAAAGCACGTACCTCAACGACAGGGAGAGCAGGTACACCAGAGAGTACTCACTCCAGATCAGGGAATGTTTTTACAAGCTCTGGAGGCTATCCTGGCTCGATATCAGCCGACAACAGCACCTCTCTTTCCTCCGCCTCCACCTACTCCTCCAATTTTGAGAATATCAGTTCTGAAAGAATTAAAAAGTTTAGGAGTTGTAGAATTTAAAGGCAAAGAAAACGAAGGCCCAATAGTGGCAGATATGTGGCTAAATGATGTGAAAATAATGTTGGATAGTCTTCAATATTCCGAGGATGAAATATTGAAGGGAGTAGTTTTACTATTACGAGTTCAGGCTCGTATATGGTGGATGAACGTGATGACACGTATTCCTCCAAATCAGATCACATGGAGGTTTTTCCTAGAAGCATTTCAGAAGAAGTACATTGGAGAGCAGTTTATTGCACATATTTTTTAGGATTTCTTTAATTTGATTCAGGGTGATAAATCTGTGTACAAGTATGAATGTGAGTTTAATAAACTTGCTCGATATTCCGCAGAGATGGTTCCCACTGAAAGAGACATATGTCAAAATTTATTAGAGGTATCTGTCCCAGACTCATGGAACCTTTGTTGGTTGCTGATAACTTCCTAAAAAGGCTACTTTTAAGGCCTTTTTCACTTAAGTTATTGTTTCTTTAAAAGCTCATTTTATTCATTTTAGGATCATATAGTTGCATAAAGTTGCATTTGTGGTAGTGTTGCTCTTTTATCTTTTAAGGATGATGTATGAGAGAAAGGTGCAGTTGTTTATGGTGTGCAGAAAATAAAAAGCAGAAGGTCGCTCTGGGACGGAATGCCATGACATCACACGCTACTGAAGCAGATTCAAATGCCTTGGCATTTCTGGCGCAGAAACGGACAAAAATATATTTTTATAAAAGGACAGCTGGTAGAGCACGTGAATGATGGTTGTAACAGCCTGCTGTGGACCATTGCCATCGGGAAGGATAAGAATCACGCCTAAGGAGTGCCTCTAGGGGTATTAGGGGTATTTTGAGTGCAACAACCTCATCATTACACTTAGATATTTTTATTATATATTACACCTCACATGAGAGAGAGGAGAGAGATGAGAGAGGAGGAATATTCAGTAACATTTTCTTATCTTTTTCCCTGTATCCCTTTCTTCTTCCTTGAGTGGTGTTCATCCTTTGATAAGCTCCAAGGAGTGGCGAGCTAGACGTCCGATAGGAGCTAGTGAGCTAAGGTGACTCTTGGTGGTTGAGGAGAGCTCCGGTGGCGCACGTCGAAGGCTTCTTCCCCTTGCTACTATTTTTTAATTTATTTTTAGTTTGCTTGGAACGAATATTTCATGGCTTGTTCTATCGATGATTTGAACCCCACCATGAACTAATTTTATTTGTTGGGGTTGTTTTATGGATGTTTAACTTTATTTTAATGGTATGTTTATGTTTATCTTTTGTATTTACTTGCTTTGCTTATGAATGCTTTATCGTTTAAGTTTGTAAGAGGAATGAGAGTGTCCATTTCTTAGATGAAGGCTATGTTTTCTAGAGAAACTTAGATAATAATACTTGTAGTATACGAGAGAAACACAAGAAAGATCCACATAAGCAATGGGCTATAGTATTTTCTTAAGCTTTGAACCGGCCTAGTAATACTATATCCTAATCCCTTAGTACTTGAGAGAGACTAAGATAGGATTTTAACGACTAAAAAGGGTAGTTTTTTATCAATAGTGTAGGATGCAATAGCTGAGATTGAGAGGAGATGACATTGTATTGTATTATGTTAGATTCCTTTG
Organism: Hibiscus syriacus; assembly: GCF_006381635.1. Lineage (NCBI taxonomy): Eukaryota > Viridiplantae > Streptophyta > Magnoliopsida > Malvales > Malvaceae > Hibiscus > Hibiscus syriacus. The sequence continues at coordinate 758,379 of NW_024062549.1, read as the reverse complement.
ACTAAAGATAACGAGAGCATTTTCAGCAAATCCTATCAAGTAAGTGAAGTTTAGATAGATTAAATCTACATGAGAGATAAGTTTTAGCATCCTTAAATCAATCCCTACCATTCATTCCAATGGAAGCTTGTTGTGTGAGGATTATCAAACTATAATTTATTTGCTATTTTTACCATTTTTCATTGCCTTGACATTTTAATCATTTTCACTATTATAATATGTTTTACCACTATATTTCCAATTTCTACCTCATCAGACTATCAATTCATATCCATCCAAATTTACTTTCCATTGCCGTGACATTTTAATTAGTACATATCAACACTAACTAGACTTAGATATAGTAGTTCCTTGCTTTGGTTAAAACTTTTGTAATTTCAACTGTGGAGACGATACTCACTCATCACTTTATTACTTGTATGATTGTGTATACTTGCACATTATTTGTATATAATTTTATAGTATTCACAATATAAAAGATCAAGGGAATCATCCTTGTTTCAGTTTAAAAGTGGTCGAGGCTCCGGTTATCGGTACCAAAATAAATATGAAAGTAGTGATTTTGGTCCTAAAGGAACAAAAGGAAAAGAAAAAGGCCGATGGACTCAGATGACAGCTTCATTAGCAAGTAGAATAGCTCAATCACATGATCAGATGTTTCCATGTCAGTATTGTGGTAAAAATCACCATGGAGTTTTTTGAATGAATATTGGAGCCTGTTTTCGTTGTGGAGATACCGATCATTTTGCCAGAGACTACCCATTATAAGGGGAGAGATTAGTACATATCGAGAGGAGGTAGAGGCAGAGGTAGAGGTAGAGGGAGGGGATATTTAGAGATAGCCTCCTAGTCCGATGTTCGTGCTCCAACAAGAATTTATAAAATTAAGACTAATGAGGATCATGATGACCCAAAGATCATAGAAGGTACTTTCTATCTTAATGATGAACATGTATTTGTTTTGATTGATCTAGGTTCTACACATTCTTATATTAGTTCAAAATTACTTAAAAATAAAAATATTCCATTAGAACCCATCAATAGTGATATGATAGTTGTTAATCCACTGGGTCATAGTGCTAGAGTTACACAGATTAGTAGAAATTGTTCGATCAAGATTCAAGGAGTTGTATTCCCGGTGAATCTTTTGAAGTTACCGTTTAACGAGTTTGAGATTATATTGGGCATGGATTGGTTATCTCGACATTATGGTTGGGTAGATTGTCTCATTAAACGAGTATTTATAAAGGATGTATAGGGCATCGAAGATAATAGTAATTGGAGAAAAAGCAAAATTTTTGTCCAATATGATATCAGTAGTGACAACAACGAAAGTAATAGAAAAAGGTTGTACATCTTTCTTAGCAAATGTGATTGATACCCGGACATATGAAATTCAATTAGAGAGTATTCTAAGAGTTCAAGAATTTCCAGATATATTTCCTGATGAATTACCGGATTACCTCCTGATCGAGAAGTGGAGTTTAAAATTTATACTTTCCCGGGTATTGAACCTATTTCAATGGCTCCATACATGATGGCTCCAACGGAACTCAGAGAATTAAAGGCGCAATTATAGGAGCTACTTGATCCAGGTTTTATTAAACCGAGTGTATCTCCGTGGGGTGCACTAGCACTTTTTGTTAAAAAGAAAGATGGATAGATACGATTATGTATAGATTATTGTAAATTGAATAAAGTGACGGTAAAGAATAAATAACCTCTTCCGAGGATCGATGATCTGTTAGCTCAGGGGTGTTTCAATATTTTCTAAGATTCATCTTCGATCAGGGTATCATCAACTAAAAATAAAAGAGGAAGATATTCCAAAGATGGCTTTTAGAACCCGATATGGTCATTATGAGTTTGTTGTGATACCGTTTGGACTGACCAATGCTCCAACAACATTTATGAATTTGATGAATCTGGTGTTTCAGCCGTATTTAGATCAATTTGTGGTCGTGTTCATTGATGATATTTTGGTGTATTCTAAGACTAAGGAAGAGTACGACGCAAATCTCTGTATCATACTTCAGACGTTATGAGATAAAAAATTATATGCTAAATTATCAAAATGTGAATTTTGGCTGTCAGAGGTAGCCTTTTTGGGTCACGAGATTTCAGTAGAAGGAATTAGAGTAGATCCCAAGAAAGTACAAGCGAGAGTGGAGTGGAAACCTCCAAAAAATGTTTCTGAAGTCCAAAGTTTCTGATAGGGAAGCGGTGGTGGGTTAATGAACGCTGCTCTTGTTGAAGAATCAAACCTAGAAAAAATATAGACTCGATGAAGAACAATAAGGGATGAATGAGGAAGGTGGCGACAATAGGTAGGGTTCTTTAGGGTTTCTTGTGCAAGAAATCAAAAGATCTCCCTTATGAAAGTGAACGGTAAATATGATTGATGGCATGGATGTATATGTAGAAAATCAATGAATAATGTCCTCTCGAGCCCTCCTAGTCACAATAAAAAGGAAAACATGATAATATGGCTCTAACCAACCCTCCTAGTCGGGATGAAAAGGCAAATTGGAGTGTGAAGATTAATCTCCCTCACAAGAACTTGAAAGAACTCAAGGAGAAGAAGCTTCGAAGGCACAAGGCAATCAGCACTTGCAAAAACAAACTCTCGTTGTATTATTAATCAAAGAAATCTTGATTACAAAGTTGAATGAAGTCTCATTTATATAGGGGCTGAGTTCTAAAGGTCCTAAATAACTAAATAATAATAATAAACTAATAATGTCCTAACTCTAATTCCTAATAAACTAATAATAACTAAAACTATTGTTTTAACCCAACCTTAATTCCTAATAAAATAATAAATCTGATCCTAAAAGATAATTCATCATCTTATATTAAATTATATCACAAATAATCAATATAAATATTGAAAATTCGTAATATTTACAAAATCCCGTATAGGATTTCCTGCATGCACTGCCTTCAGTAAAATGGACATATCTTGAGTTTCCGATATCGGATTGATGCGATTCAAAAATTGTTAGAAAGATAAGAGACAGACGGTTGTATCTCCATAAGACATGTTGACCACATAAGATCATAATCCCATTAAAAAAGTCGTCGTAAGTCTGCCACTGTTCTGGTATTCTTTTCCAAGGCTTGGACGAGTGGATCATTTGGAAGAGTTATTACTTCTTTCTTTGATGCGAGCCTTGTGATGCATGTATCATCCTCCCTTTGTTCAAAAAGATTCATCCTCGAATCTGAAACATTAAACGGAGCAATATTAGAATCGTTTAATGATCCATTCATATTATGCTTACCGAATAGATATGTTTTGAATCTTCGAGACTTTGTTCTTCTAAAAGGTTCGAGTAGAAACATTAGTCCAAAGAAGCATGTATTATGGAATCTGGTGCATGTATCATTCACCCACTCCTCAAAAGGATTCGTCCTCGAATCTGAAGTTCCAAAAGAAAGAGAATTATATGTGTTGGAAGAAAAACTTGTGAAACATTTACCACGATCAATGTGATGTGTCTTTATGTGTTTTAGTCGAGGTTTCTTCTTTGTAGGAACTGATTTCTTATAGTCTTGAAATCCTCTTTTGCATAGAAGTCTTGTAATCTGATGTTTAGGTTTAAATTCAACATGGCACCGACCACTGTTGGTTTTCTATATGATTGCTTCAGATAATTTCTCCATGGTTTTATTCGTGTGTGGCGAGAATGAGTAATTAAAAACCATATCAACTAGTTTGTTAAAGTAATCCCTTAAGTCTCTTAAGTGTGGTTCATGAATTAAGAATTCTCAGGAGGAGATTTTTGGACTGTAGAACCTGTTCAATTGGCAAGGAAACTCATATACAAGATAAAACTCATTAAAAGCACTTTTAAAAGTATGGGTAGAAATATCAGAAATATCAGAGTTATTGTGATGTAGATCTTTGATATGTTCAATTCTCGAAATAGTAGTATGTGTTTGATAGGTAAGAGTATACCTTCGTGGTAGTGCATCATCTACTGTGTTTTGTTTACCTCAGTATGTTACGCACTTAAAGGAGTTGTGTTTAGTATGGATGACAACTTCACGAGCCTTACCTTGTAAAAAGGAAAAGAAGTGCGTTACAATGTCATTAAAATGAATAATACAATACTTACCTTTGGACTCCCATAAATCGTAACTTTTCATTGATATGATATAGTGATAAGGGCTTTTAGGTGGTAACCCGTCAGGAGGATCACCTAGCACTATTCGAAAACTCTTGGCGATAGAAGATGGTGTGGGCCAGTCTCGTGTTAATTTTATGTTCTCTTCATTTACATGGATTCCCTATGCACAAACTATAAAGAATGTGGAGTTGTTCAAGTCATGTTTCGTCGTTAAGATGGCGTCACGACTAAGGCTTTCCTGGATGTAGCCTTTTTGTAACAAATCCAACTCTTTGGTTTCTTCGAGATTGTATGTTTGACGAGGTATGATGGAATCTTGAATTAGATTGGTTTGGTGTTGTTTTCCTCTTTTCAGTGGCAGCTCGTTAGGTAGATCACCTTACACTTCTCGAAAATCCTGTAAAAGAGATGAAAACACACTAGGCAAATCCTTGTTAATGTTAGAAATCGAAACAATTGATTCCCTAAAGCGAACAAGAATGCAAGGTTGTTTGTAAAGAAGGTTCTCTCTCAATTCTTTTGTTCTCACACATAGATTTTGAGTCACTCTTTTCTTCTCACATTTAGGTTCACTCACCTCCCATGGGTCATTATTCTTTTGGCTTTTGTAACTAGTGACCTCTTTTGCTTTTGCCTCTTTCTCAAATTTTTCTTTTTTTGCTTTCCCTACCTCATCACAAATTATCATTTGATCTTTAGGGACTAGAAGTGTGTCATTCTTTGCTGGTCATTCTTTCTCCTTGCCAGGTTTGTCATCTCTTGGCTTTTTTTTAGAGAAGATGGAGTAGAAGATGAAGAAGGATTTGAAGGATTACCTTGGTAAGAGGATGAAGTACTTTGGTAATGTTCACTGAATCGAGATCTCCTTTGGATTTGCGCTTCGATTGTCATTGCTTTCTTTAGTGTATCTTCAAGGTTTTCGTACCCTTGTAAATCAAGAAGATCGGTGATGTTTGAGTTTAAGCCGACGACGAATCTTGACACACTGACCTCTTCTTTTTCGGTTATGTTAGCCCTATTGAGTAAGGACTGCATCTCCTTATAGTACTCTTCAATTGAACTTCTACCTTGTCGAAGTTGGTGTAGTCGTAGTTTAACTTCTCGTGTATAATGCGTCGGTAGGAATCGCTTCCTTATGGTTTGTTTGAGGTCAGTCCAAGAAGTGATTGTTGGAATTTGGAAGTTCTGGATCTTTTTCCTTGTTTGCATTCACCAAGTTTGAGCATATCCTTCGAATTGCATGGTGATGAGGTGAACTTGTTTAGCTTGGGGGCAGTCATGGTATGCGAATATGAGATCAACTTTTCCTTCCCATTCGATGTACCTGTCTGGATCATTGTCTCCTTTGAAAGATGGGATCGTGAACTTTGGTTTTGCAAAGACTTTGGGTGCTTGGAAACGTGGTTGTTCTCGCCCGGGTACCAAAAGTTCAGCTTTGTTTGGTTTTGGATTATGGTTTGGTAGATCCAGTTGTGGTTCTTGTCATTCTCTCACGATTTCATCAAATCTTTCAACTTGAGTTGTGAGTCGGGCAAGTGCGGCTAAGATAGCCGTAAGTGTCTTGCTGTTATTGTCGCCCATCCTGAAATCATAACACTCGAAAGAAAATTTTAAAGTAAAATAAAAATAAAAGAAAGAAAATTCAACAAAACAAGAAACCTCACAAGTCACTCCAAGAAAGTAACACAACGAGAGGCAAGTAAGCCGATCTTGTACTCTTTAAAACTCACTTTACCAAGAAGTCTTCCACAGTTCGTATCGGAGTTTGATTACTAGTAAAGGCGATAAGAAAACCTAAAAGTTCTAAGAGGCCAAACAAGGGTTAGACTCTAGGAGAATGAGAATGCAAGGGAGGAAGAAGTATGCAAACTCTTTAATCCTACTAAAACAAGAAAGATAATGTGTTAGATAATGCAAAAGAACAATAAACAGTAAAAACAAAAGAACCTAAAGCAGTAAGAGTCAAAGAAAAAAAAAGAACCAAACCAGAAAACCTAGAAAACGCTGGATCAACTTGAGCAACGTTTTTGATGGGGTTATCGGTGTCCAATAATTTTGGAAAATTCTTGAATGTCTTTCAATGCGTCAAGAAACCACATGTAATATTTTAGAACCAAACACCTTCATTAGTATCCAGTAGACTCTGTTGAACGGTGAGTCCTCAAACAATCTGTTTTTCATGATCGCTTTGTTTGAAGGTGTTATTGATCTCCAAAAATTCTGCTTTTTTGTGTTAATGATCTTGAATATATGAAGTTGCAATATGGAAATTTTAACCAAGAAATTCGTCCTTTAGAATTTTCAAAAAATTTGACAAGATTGTAGACTTAATCTGCCGATGAAGCTTGAATGGTGTATTTGAAGGCACTAACGAACTCCGATTGAGGTGAAATTTGGACTGGATATTAATCTTAAAATGAATATGAGATCTAGAGAATATCAACCCTATATTCCCTCATTTTCAATTTTTCAATTTTTGTGACTTTTTTTTTGGCTTTTTGATTTTTCTTTATTTTTTCAGCCTTTTTCTTCTTTTTTTTTTAAAAAAAAATAGTAAACTAACAAGAAGAATTTGAATCTAAATTAAAATTAAATAACAAGAGCCTGAAAAATGAATATTTTGTGAACTAGCTCTGTTGGGGTACCTTGACGGTTTTGTGTGCAAGAACAAATAAGATTGCTTGCTTCTTTCCAAGAGTCGGCCCAAATCTGATACCAATTGATAGGGAAGCGGTGGCGGGTTAATGAACGTTGCTCTTGTTGAAGAATCAAACCTAGAAAAGATCTAGACTCGATGAAGAATAATAAGGGATGAATGGGGAAGGTTGCGGCAATAGCTAGGGTTCTTTAGGGTTTCTTTTTTGTGCAAGAAATCAAAAGATGTCCCTTATGAAAGTGAATGGGAAAGATGATTGATGGCATGGATGGATATGTGGAAAATCGATGGATAATGTCCTATCGAACCCTCCTAGTCGCAATTAAAAGACAAACACGATAATATGGCTCTAACCAACCCTCCTAGTCGCGATGAAAAGGCAAATTAGAGTGTGAAGATTAATCTCCCTCACAAGAACTTGAAAGAACTCAAGGAGAAGAAGCTTCGAAGGCACAAGGCAATCAGCACTTACAATAATGAACTCTTGTTGTATTATTAATCAAAGAAATCTTGATTACAAAGTTGAATGAAGCCTCCTTTATATAGGGGCTGAGTTCTAAAGGTCCTAAATAACTAAATAATAATAATAAACTAATAATGTCTTAACTGTAATTCCTAATAAACTAATAATAACTAAAACTATTGTTTAACCCAATCTTAATTCCTAATAAAATAATAAATCTGATCCTAAAAGATAATTCATCATCCTATATTAAATTATATCACAAATAATCAATATAAATATTGAAAATTCGTAATATTTACAAAATCCCGTATTAATCCCGTATAGGATTTCCTGCATGCACCGCCTTCAGTAAAATGGCCATATCTTGTGTTTCCGATATCGAATTGATGCGATTAAAAAGCCGTTAGAAATATAAGAGACAGACGGTTGTATCTCCATAAGACATGTTGACTAAATAAGATCAGGATCCCATTAAAAAATTCGTCGCAAGTCTGCCACTATTCTGGTCTTCTTTTCCAAGGCTTGGACGAGTGGATCATTTGGAAGAGTTATTACTTCTTCCTTTGATATGATCCTTGTGATGCATGTATCATCCTCCCTTTCTTCAAAAAGATTCATCCTCGAATCTGAAACATTAAATGGAGCAATATTAGAATCGTTTAATGATTCATTCACATTATGCTTACCGAATAGATATGCTTTGAATCTTCGAGACTTTGTTCTTCTAAAAGGTTCAAGTAGAAACTTTAGTCCAAAGAAGAATGTATTATTGACTCTGGTGCATGTATCAGTTTCTTGGGGTTAGCTAGATATTATTGGAGATTTGTGAAGAATTTTTCAATAATTGTATCTCCACTTACCAAGTTACTCCGAAAAGATGTATCAGTCGTCTGGACTGGAAAACATCAAGAAAGCTTTGACATGCTTAAAAAGATTCTAATAGAGGCACCGATATTAGTACAGCTAGAGTCAGGAAAGAATTACGTAATCTATAGTGATGCGTCCCATAATGGTTTGGGATGTGTTTTAATATAATAAGGTAAATTGGTAGCCTATTCTTCAATGCAGCTAAAGGAACACGAATGAAATTATCCAACTCATGATTTAGAGTTAGCAGTTGTGGTGATTACTTTAAAGATATGGCGTCATTACTTGTATGGTGAATGATGCTACATTTATACAGATCATAAGAGTTTAAAATATTTGTTCACTCAGAAATAATTAAACCTAAGGCAAAGAAGATGGATCAAGTTTCTCAAAGACTATGATGTGATTATTAATTATCATCTTGGGAAGGCAAATGTGGTAGTTGACGTACTTAGCCGAAAAATCTTCGCTGCTATGAGAACGTTAGATGCTCGATTATCAATAGAAAAGGATGGTGCTTTGATTGTAGAATTGAGATTGAGACCTTCCCTATTTGATCGAATCAAGGATCTATAGAATAAAGATAAAAAAATGTTTCGATATAATGGAGCAAGCGAAGAAAGGAGAAATTAAAGAGTTTGAAATTAAGTCTGATGTGTGTTTGTATTCTCATAATCAGATCTGTCTACTAAATGACGAAGAACTGAAGAAAGATCTTCTTACCGAAGCTCATTATAGTCCTTTGAATATGCATCCAGTAGGAAATAAAATGTATCAAGATTTGAAGAGTCGGTATTGGTGGCCAGGTATAAAAAATACTATCACTGAGTTTGTTTCTAAGGTGGAGTTTTTACTGTGTAAGGTCTGCAAAGCTCTTATGTCTACGCCACGCAGACATTGGGCTTCGCAGACCGTTTGTTTTTTAGAAGACAAAAGCTCTTCGCGCGTGGTATGCGCGGCGCAGACGTGGCCTTATGTCTTCAAAGGTTTCAAGCCTCTTCAAAGAAACAAAAACCAGATTAGGGATGCTAGATTGACTGCTTCAACGGCTATACAAGGCTGATATATTTTATGTATAACTTCAAATGTTTAAAACAATGCAATCATAGAAAATCGCTCTCACCCATTTCTTGTACTTCTGAAATTGTCTTTTTAATCTTGTTAATGGATTATTTGATTACTGATTTGATTTTTTATACGCGGCTTGTTTATTGAATGTTCTCTTTCAGCTATTGCTATGTCTCGTGATCACGAACCCGATCAAAGTGATGAGCGACAACGGATTGAGAATGCAGGAGGATTTGTCATATGGGCTGGTGCGGGTTTACATCTATCCATTTCTCTTTCGTGTCTTACCATTCTCTTTTTTTATTTTTAAGCTCTGCTATGATTTGTTAAAATTCTTATTTTTATTGTGGCTGAAAATTATCTCTGTAGGAACTTGGAGAGTGGGAGGTGTTCTTACAGTTTCTCTTGCATTTGGTGACATGCACTTAAAGCAGTATGTTCTTGCTGATCCGAAAATTCAGGTCTGGTTGGAAGACTTCAGTGAAATAAGCTTGAGTTCCTGAGATATAAATCATGAATCATAATTATATAGAAATCTTTAATGCACAAACCCAGCATGAAAACTCTATAGGATTCCTGATGATATTAATTTATATGGTATTAAATTTTCATTTTGTACTAGGATTTCTATTGATTTTTTATGGTTATGTAAGCTTATCTCATTTTTTGAGGTTGCAGGAGGAAAAAATTGACAGCTCTCTTGAGTTCCTTATACTTGGAAGTGATGGACTGTGGGATGTTGTATCGAATGAGGTAGGAAACAGTTTGTTTACTTAAAGCCTTGTCGTTGAAGAAAATTTTAATAACTGCATCTTTGTCTTTTATCAGGAGGCGGTGTAAATTGTAAAGCCAATACAGGATCCTGAGTAAGCAGCAAAGCAGTTGATGCAAGAGGCATCCCAGAGGGGTAGCTCAGATAACATCACTTGTGATGTGGTCCGTTTCTTGGTCAATCAAGGACGTCCTTCTTGCAATCCTTCTGTCAACCAAAGAGGTTCTCCCCAATCTCCTTGCAATGTTTCTGCCATTCAAGACGGTTCTTCTTGCAATGTTTATGTCATTCAAGGATGTTCTCCTCTTCCTCCTCCCAATGTTTCTTCCATTCAAGTAGGGTCTTCTCGCAATGTTACTGCCAATCAAGGAGCTTCACCTCTCAATGTTTCTGTCAATCAAGGTGGTTCTTCTCGCAATGTTTCTGTGTAAGCAAGACATAACCCTTGCAACCCATGGTTCTATGTTTATAAGGAGAAACACGAAAAAAAATTATGTAGGCTACTGATGTACATTACATCTGCTGCAGAAATGATATGCGGTTGTAAAAGGAATTCGAAGTCTTAAAAGTCCACTCATGTATGTTGTAAATGTAGTAAAGTTATATATGTATGTATGGTAAATGAAATTTAATTAAACTCTCATTCCATCTCTAAAATTTTATATTTTTATAACTGAAGTTCTCTTTTAAATTTCAGTATTGCAAAACTCTTTTATGTTTAAAAAATTAGTTTATTTATATTTGAGTTTATTTTAGCAGTCTGCAGACGTTAAAAAACAAACAGTTTTCTTCTTGGAGACTGCAGACTTTTGGTCCACCTCTTCTGCTGCAGATGTTTGCAGATGTGGTCCGCAGACTGCATACCTTTTACCTCTGCAAAAACAAACAGCACCTAAATGTCTAACCTGTCAGCAGGTAAAAGTATAACACCAAATATCTTTGGGGTTGTTACAACCTATCTTCATTCCTTAGTGGAAATGGAAATGAGTTACCATGGATTTCGTAACAAGTTTACCTTTGACACCTAGTAAGAAAGATTCGATTTGGGTGATTGTGGATAGATTGATGAAGACATTACACTTTATCCTAGTTCGAGAAGATTATTCTAAGAACAAATATACTAAAATTATATGTCAGAGAAATAGTATGACTTCATGGAGTACTTATTTCGATAATTTCAGATAGAGATCCAAGATTCACTTCGAGATTTTTGAAGTCTTTGTATGAGGCATTGGGAACTTGACTAAATTCCAGCATGACTTATCATCCTCAGACAGATGTTCAATCTAAGCGAACTATTCAGATACTTGAAAACATGCTAAGGGCGTGTGTTATTGATTTCAAAGGATCACGGGAAAAGTATTTTTCTTTAGCAGAGTTTGCTTATAACAACAGTTATCAATCGAGTATCAAAATGACTCCTTTTAAAGCATTTTATGGAAGAAAATGTCGAACGCCACTGAATTGGTATGAACTAAAAGATCGAGATATAATTGGTCTAGAGCTGATTAAGGAGGTGGAAGACAAAGTGAAAGTAATTCAAGATAATCTCAAGATAGTTGCTGATAGAAAGAAATATTATGTTGATTTAAAGAGAAAAAGAGATTGAATATCAAGAAGGTGATAAAGTATTTCTTAACATGTCACCTTGGAAACAGATTATGAGATTCGGGCACAAAGGTAAATTGAGTCCAAGATTCATCAGGTCATACGAGATTATAAAGAGATTTGGACTAGTATCTTATCATATGGTGTTACCTTCAAAGATGGATAAGATTCATAATGTATTTCATGTATCGATGCTTCGAAGGTATTGATCAGATCATTCACATGTGATTATACCAGAGGAAATTGATATTCAGACGGATTTATCATACGAAGAGGATCCAGTAAGGATTATAGAACATGGAGTCAAAGAACTAAGAAATAAGACGATACCACTGGTAAAAGTTCTTTGGTGGAACCGTAAAGTTGAAGAATCAACTTGGGAACGAGAATAAGATATGAAGAAAAAAGTTTCTTCATCTGTTTAATGTAGGTAAGTAGATATGTATGGAAAATTTGAGGACTAATTTTCTTTAAGAGGGGAGGAATTGTAATACCCCAAATTTTGACTAGTGACTAAGATGTAAGTTTTTAAAATTTAGTGGTTAAAGTATAAACTTTGAAAAGATTAAGGACTAAAATTATAATTTTTAAAAGTTATATATTTTAGCCGGGAAATGAATAGTTTGGATTAAAACAGAGATTTTAGTGAGAATCAGATTTTTGGTACAAGATTTGTGTTAAAAGTTATAAAGTAGTAAAGTTCTATATTGAAATCGGATATTCAGATCGAACTGAAATTTTAAGAAATTTTGAAGGATGATAAAAATGGTTGGAAATATTATTTTCATATTTTAAATCTGATAAATTTGGCTCAGAATAGTGCAATATTTCATATTTGACCGAAATAGTGGAATTTAATGACTAAAATGCAATTTTCAAAAATTTAATGGCCAAAGTGAAAAGCCAAAGCAAAGTTGATTCATCGTTGGCCAAGCAATATTTTAATGGAAGATAATACAATGGAATTTGGTAATTTTCAACATTTATTAAGGGTATTTTTGATATTTTTCATTAATTGAATATTAAATTCAATTAATTAGAAAATGTCATGTGTTTTATCTTTTAAATACTGGAATAATCATGAAAATTAAGCCATTTTTAGCTTCTTTCTTCACCAAGGTCGAACTTCCCAAGCAAAAATAGGTAAGATTTTCATTTTCATTTTTCAAGTTATTTGATTAGTTTTTGGGTTAAACTATTAGATAGAAAATTAATCTACGTGAAATTCTCTATCAATTGATATAAATATTTCATGGTGAAGATGATTGTGTGATGATATTTTATGATTAGGATTCAAGGAGGGTTTAGTGATATTAAAGAATTGATGAAGGATTTTTATGTTTTTTATGTTAGTGATTATTTCTAAAGCATGTATAATGATTAGAATTAATTGTACATGTGTATATAAGATTTGGCCATGTTAGGGATTATGGAGAATCTTTGGATTTTGATTCAATTTGATGTTGTGATGATTGAAAATATATGAATTTAATCATAGGAGGTTGAATTCATGCTTGAAAATGAATAAAAAGTTCCCCTTTGTGAGATAAAGCATTTGGCCATAGGGAAGAAAAATGAGGAAAATGTTGAAATTTTTCGTATGGATTAGAAATGATATTAGAAGTATTCAAGTGATTTGGAGATTGGTTTGGATCAATTTGGAACCTTGGAAGTGTAAAAGGGCTAGTTTACAAGTTCTTGGAATTTTGGGATATTATTGTAAGAATGTAATATTTGAGGGATTCAATGTTGATTTTTTTATATTTGTTATGCTGGAAAGTTGGAAAGTTGTTTGGAACCAAATTTGAAAATTTGGTAAAATTTAGTAGTGTAATTCGAAAGGTCCCAAAACCATGGAGACTTGTTTACAAGTTATCAAATGTAGAGGTATTATTTGGGTAAATTATTGAATGCTGGAAAATTTATTAGTATGCTGAGCTTTGAATTAAATATTGAGTTGGGGTTGAATTACAAATTTATAAAGTTAGGTGAAGAAAATCAAATGGTTAGGAAAGTTTGGGTTGAAATTTATAATGTTTTGAATGTTGAAGTATTGATTTGGGTATTTTATTTAAGTGCCAGAATTTTAGTAATTTATGTGCAATGATCATAATGACGAATGACCATTATGAATTAAATGGAAAGGTGGAGGTGAATTCTAAAAAGAATTCATAATCTGTGGCTTATTTGTGTAAACTAGCAAAAGATGAAGGGTTAAGGATAAAAATAAAAATCGAGATTAAATCGATATCAACTAAATCACATTTCCATTATAATTTCCAACATCTCCAAATACTCATCCAAATCCATGAATAATTATTTTATAGATTTTTTAATGTTAAAATCTGCTTATGTTAGTACGATACTAATATGTATTTCGAACATTTTGTGTTATAATTTTGTATTATCAGACTACGATAAATCTAGCAATCCGAACGATCTGAAAGGAAAGGACAAAGCTTGTGACTAGGACTATTGCATACAAGTTTTATATTGAGGCAAAGGTGAGTGTAGTTTATTTATTTAGTTATTATGATTGAGGGCGACTTGTGATAAGTCAACATCACCTTGTTTATTTTCAAAGATATTAATTATGTTTTGATTTTGGAAATATATCTGTAATATTTTAATATGTTTAATGAATGATTTTGGGTGTGTACTGCCCATGTCAAGTTTTATGAATGTGAATTAAATATATTTCTAATTCTGATATGATTTTTATTAAATGATTTCGAAATAAACTGAAAGCCCACTATATGTTATATTGAGAGTCGAAGGTACAATTGGCATGCCATGAGGTTGAGTGATTATTTGTTCTGATTCTGATATAATATGGTGTACCAGAGTGTACACTAGTATATATATATATATATATTGATCTGAATGTACTTTGTGTGCATATTATTATTTCTGATGTGATAGCACTGTGTGTGCTTATCTGTTCCGATTCTGATGATGGTACTAAGATTTGTATTGTGCAAATTCGTTTGATTCACGTACCTTATATTCTCTTAAATATACTCTGGGCTATAAAAATAAAATATGAAAGTTCTGAAAAGTGTCTGACTATAAAGGAATGTTGATTGATTATTATGTCTGGTCTGATTTATTATTGACTTGTGAAAATTATCAGATAATTCTTTTCAGGTTTCCTGTTAAAGAAACAACATGAGATATCCAGTTTGAACGTACTGAAAGTTTTTCTATTTTATTTTAAATGATTTTATATATTTTGATACTTTATTTATTTGTTCTCACCTTTAGTATTACTGCCTCACTAAGTTATACTTAGAACGTGATGATTTCATGAGGTTTTGATTGAGACACGAACGTTTTGTGAGGAGCCCCCAAGCATCGTGTGCAGATCATCTGTAATATTAGTATCAGTAAGACATCATCGATATTTCTTTTGACTAGGCATGTATATTTATGTTATCAACTTGTTTTATTAGTTATGACTAAATGGTCTGTAATAGTAAATTAGCATTGTTTAGTTTGACTAGTTTAGTTTATCAATATTTTGATATGCCTAAATATATAGTAGTTAAAATGTTATGTTTTTAAATGATCCAAAATTTTAAGTAGAAAAAAAATAGTTTTAAAAGTTGAAATTATGAATGTTTTAAAGGAAATAAAATTTTAAACAATAGTGAATAATGATCGTTAGTTAGTTTGATGTGACATCTATGGCTCATTTGTTTTAGATATTTACGAGCTATGGGTGTTACAGAATGTAATTCCATCCATTCGAGGTTTGAATCTTAACTTTTCTTTCTCTTCTTTACTTGAAAAATATGTAAGAAATATGTATATATGTATGACAATATGAATGCACTTAAATGTCTATAAATGTATTGCATGACTTTCTTTGAATGGATTATGCCTCAATATTGATGTAGCAACTTGCCAGCTCATGTTTGCAATCTTCTGGGGATCAATCTAATCATCTTGTGGTCTTTTTTTTTTTGTCTTTATTTCAGAGGTAATGTTTTCCCTCTCGAATTCTTGTTATGATCAGGTATATGGCCTAGATGTTATTTCTGTTCTTGACTTGACTGCTCATTTAAACTTGTTTCTCAGGACAACTATTCCAACTGAAGCATGAATGGTCTATTTATCAAGGTAATCTCTTTTGTTTTCATCTTCTACCCTTGGCACTCCAAACGGTGAGACTCATTCACCAGACTGTTTGAATTGAATCTTGTGATTCTCGTGAGGTCTGGTTTTGGTAATGCCCTAATGTGAGTACTCATGCCTCTCTTCATGCCAAAATATCTTAAACTCGAATGATCTTATTCTGGTATCACTAAACAATAATGTTATCGAATAGCCTGAGGGCTTCTCTTCATGATGCCACAGACACTTAAGAAGTGATCAATTCTTCTAACAAAAATGCCTTGCATTTTTTCTATTAGTTGGGATATGTGTTGTTTTTTAATAAAGCGATCATCTACTTCTTGATGAGTTACTAACAACTTCACTAGGAAGTATTACAAGTTCTATCCTACAGTCATTATTATCTCTCAGACTATTTGCTTTCAAGATTGTGGAATGGTTCATTATTTCGGTATCATTTATTCTTTTTCTCCAATAGACACGGAATGATCCTCACTAACTTCAAGGACCTTTTTCACTTGAGATTATCCCGTTTGAAAATGTTTTTCTCCTTTCTTTTATTTTAGAAATCAAATAACTAAAGAATTTTGTAAAGTATTGTCTCTTAATTCAGGCTTACAATTGAAGTAAATCATAAACATGAGTTCCCATATTATAAAAAAAAAATCAATTGTTCTTTAAATTTTCACATTTATACTCCTTGGACAAGTGTCAAAACTGGTGGGTTAACTTCAGGTTGGCTTTATATTTTTCTAAGGTTTCATCCATCAAGATATCCTTATTTGTTTATATGCCCATGTGAACCTTTGTGACATGCCCCTCTTTCTCGGCTTGGAATATTAAGCGGATGCAGACAAAATAAAGCAAGTAGCGTATTCAATTGCTAGACTTTTTGCAAAACTTCCGTTTCAGTTCTCTAAAATATTTCATTAGTTCAATTTTCACAAACTCTTTTAGTAGAGGCAGTGTCGAAAATATCAGTCTAAATATAAAATTCCTGAGTGTTTGTGTGAGGTCAACTATAACAGGTGTTCCTTTACTCCCTTAGTTCATTCTACTGAAACCCCTTATTTAGTAAATTTGATTTAATTTTTCATTGTTTGGCTAGCTGAATTCAGCTTTATTGTATATATATTATAATTACCTTTATCAGGCTAGTTGAATCTATTCATAAAGTTGGGGCATTTAACCAATTGCTTTAGAGGAATAGCTCAAGCTTTATTGTATACATATTATAATTACGATCATGGGTATGTAGATTCAATTTCTTAAGCTCGTCGAGGAGAACCTATTATAGTCTGGGTGTCGTTGAAGGTTAGGAAATCTCATCTTTAGAGTTCAACTCCCTAACAGCTAACCTAAACTAAATTCATGTAATCGACTATTCTATCTGAATAGATTAGAATCATCATCGAACGTCATCAACTGAAATAGAACCCAATCAACTTTGCAACCTCATGTGCAATGTGTCCCATGCCAAGCCTTTAATTGTCTCTTCATACAAGGAGAAGGCTTATCTTGTTCCCTACAAAAGAAGGGTATGGTATTCTGGTGTATCTTCTAGAGTAAGATCAATGGTTCTTGTTTTGTACGAGTTTAGTCTTGTCACTTCGTCAAAGATTTATAACTCTAACATTTTAAAGAACCTTTAATCCAATTGATATTCATAGAATTTCAAGATTGCAAATTTGATTCAATGCTCACAATCTTTAAAGTAGCATAAATTCATTTAAATATCCTTACAAGAAAGTTGAGAAACGATAAAAAAACAAATTCAAATAAGATCCTTTCAACGTAAAGTGCAACTGTGGTGGATAACGACCTCCACTTGTTCATTTAGAATGCCACATTACTCATAGAATGTTGGGTGTATAATTGGATTAGGGTCTTTATCCTCATTTTCTCCCCCATCTCTCAATCATTTCTCGTGTCAAGACTCCCTTGTCAACGAGCTTTTCTATCTCTTCTATCAATGGTATGCACTTGTCAGTAGGATGGCCCAATGCCCTAAGATGAAAATCTCAAGCACTATTTGGGTCATAGCCATAAGGAAATGGGTTAGTCCTCATCCTCAAGGGCCTTGGGGTGGGGTACTGACTCTTGATTAAAGAGGATAACAAGTCAGAAATGGGCTTTTGAAAAACCTCGAGGGTCGTATTTTTCTAAGACATCTTTTGCGGCCAGTGTCAGATTACTTCTCTTTTTATTTCATTCTCATCATTTCTCATTTCCTTCTCCTTTTTTAGCATTATAGAAGTCTTGCGAGATGAATCCTTTAACTCTGTCTCATACACCTTACTTTCCTTGATTTTGCTCTTTTCTTTCTTCACACCTTTTTTCGTATGCATTTCATTTGTTTCGACTATTAACTCTATTTTAGGGGCTGACTCTCAACTCGTTGACTGAAACTGACTGATTGTTAGCATCCACCTCTGTAACTCCATGAGCCAAAAGATCTTTGACTTGTCGTTAAAAGTTACCACAATTCTCGATGGAGTGTCCTTGGGCTCTGGCATGATATTCACAAGAAACTTTCTCATTATACTAACTTAGATAAGGGGGTAACAGAGGCTTAGCCGGACGTGGAGTAATCAGTTGGGTTTCGAGCAACTTGGGATATAATTTGTTGTATGAAAATGAAGGAAAATTGAGTATAAGCTCTTTTGACTTCATTTTCTCTTTGCCACTATTATAATAATCTTGAAGACCTAATGAATGATCATTGAGATATTCATTTTGAAGGTTCAACTTTTGACTAACGTCTTGTGGGAGACATTGATTTGCAGATTTCCCCTTATCGATAAGTTCTAAGCTTCTGGGAGCTTAGGTTTTCCATCTTCAAAGCATAACAACCCTTCCGTGATGAGGTTTTAAATGTTTAATCTCATAATCGCACAACTTCCGTAGAGTGGATAAAATCTCCAGAATGATAGATGCATGAATTTTTGACACCTTGCCAATATAGATGCAAATAAGTATTAGGCCTTGGATGAATAGGTGCTAGAAGGCCACTTTCGAAGAGAAATGGTAACAAGTCTGAATATGACCCTGAAATCAGAACGAAAGGTATCCTCCTCTTTTTCTACTTATTCTTTTTAGCCTTCTTTATTGGCATTTGAACTTCCTCTATGCCTCTCTTCTTTAAGTCAGACTCAACTTTCGTGTTAGAAGTTTCAACCTCAATTTTTGCTTTTCCCAGCATGATCTCTATCACATTTTTAGAATCATACCCGATTTTTGGAGTTGAATTGGATTACCATACTCCCTAATAGGTTCATGATCATATGTTGTCATCACATTGGCTACACAATCAACATTAGATTTTCAATCAAAGTCTTCAACTTTTCTTGCATAATAGAGTCCTCTAACGACTTTTACCATATATCAATGTAATCGTCATGCTTATCAACTTGGACATCTATTCTCTAGATTCAACTTGTAACTTCCTTGATTCATCAATCATTTCTTGTTGGGTCCTTACAAGTTGTTCCTAGATTCTCTCGATCTTATTAACACATTTTAATATCTTATTCATTGCTTCCGATCTTTCTATAGACACGCCCCAAGTAACTTCAATTTACTTTCAGAACTTCTGTCACAATATCTTTCACAAGTTACTCTCACGTTTTCATGATTGATGCATGTAAAACATGCTTAAATTAAATCAGAGTGAATGCAAATGTGGATGCAAAATGCAATGAAAAAGGTGTTAATTCCATAAGTGACCACCATTAAACAACCTTCATTTAGACACAAGTTTTCATTACACCAGGCAGTCAAAATAAAATTTCTATTCTTCATTTCCTTGAGTCGTACTCTTCATGGAATCTAACATTTCACCCTAATTTGTCGATGTATTTTATAACATTTGATGATGCCTGATGTCTTTAAATTATTTATGGTTAAATAGTGAGATCTTCATTTTTATGAAGTGGTCTTCATGCCTTTGTGAAGAGTCTTCTTGATCTGATTTCATCTGTCTCTTAAGGAAACATATTAACCTTTGTATATTCAAAGGAAGACTTCAACCAGCTTCAAACTTCTTCATTCATCAAACGTCTTTCTTCATGGATCGTTTGAACATCTTTGGATCTCCTGGTTTTGACTAGGGATGGCAAAAAAACCCGAACCCGACGGGGAAAATCGAAAACCGAATTAAACGGGTCGGGTTCGGGGATGATAAACGGGGACGGGGACGGGGAAAACCCATTTATTTTAAATAGGGATGGGGACGGGGAAGGGTTTGGTAATCCCCGCCCCGATTACCCGCCCCGATACCCGACCCGATAAATATTAAAAATAATATATATATATATATATATATATATATATATATATAATATTAATAAATTTAATTTAAATAAAAAATATATATTTAATTTAAATATATATATATACACGGCCCGATTCCCGGCCCAATACCGACCCAATACCCGGCCCAATACCCGTTTAAATAACCGTTTATACTAAACGGGGATACCCGTTTCCCCGCAGTTTTCCTCGATTACCCGACGGGGATCCCCGTTTAAATCTCCGCAGTTTTTTAAACAGGGACGAGTACCGGTTTTTTAAACGGGGACGGGGGACCAATACCCGGCCCGAACCCGGCCCGTTGCCATCCCTAGTTTTGACTACATGGCTAATAGTTTCTTGTCTCATTATGAACAATCTTCTTACTTAGTCAATCACTTGAGAATTAACACCTTTGGATGACATGAAGATGAAAATGCAAGAAAATAAAATCAAAATAAAATAGACACATAACAAAAATGGGTTAGCACACATAAGATAAACAACAAGATAGTAAGTAATATAAACATTGAATAAAACTTACCCTTACAAGTTGACTACCTATACATGGTATAATAAATCCTACCCAAAAATTCTAACTGCATGATATCTAATTCACATGCGTGTTCGAAAGAAAAAAAACCTAATCACATGATATCTAGTTCTCAGGTACTTATTCAAAACATCAAATTATTCTACCAAAGACTCGTAGAAGCTTTTCCTTGAGGGTAGATCAAGCTCTATATTCCTGAGCTCGCTATATACTGAGTTCATCTCTAGGGCAATAGGTACTCGAATTGTCTTTGTCGGTGCCCCTTGGGCTGCCAGACCCTCAATCCTGGCCCATCACAAGCTCTCGTTTCGAGTTCAATTCGAGGGGACACACCTCTTTATGTCCATACAGAGGTGAAAACCATCACGAGGACCATAAGACGTGAATACAATGAGCGATCTACTATCCCATACGGAGGTGAAAACCACCACGAGGACCATAAGACGTGAATACAATGAGCGATCCACTATCCCATACGGAGGTGAAAACCACAAAAGAGAGTAGTTTCTCACTCTTACTTAAATTAGACAGAGCGGGGTTTTAGCTCATGTAATGCAAATGCAGCTGTGCGGTGTGTAAAAATTGTTGACGGTTGATTCTGATGATTGTTTTTAGCATCAATATACAAATTTATAAAAATTTAGTTTTCCAATCATAAACAAATAAATTATTTGAAATAATTATAATTTTTAATAAAAAATCTAATTTAATCATATTCATATTAAAATTTAAACTAAATAATAATAAAAGATTAATTATGGATAGATCATTATATTTTTTCATATTTATATAATAAGAACAATTTAGTTAGTAATATATATCGATATATCGTATTAGTGATATATTTCGGTGTGCCGTATTTTAAAATTTTCCTTTATGAGACATCGCTATAATGCTTTTTTTTTTTTTGAAAAATAAAATAAAAATTGATCTTCTCTATAACTTCGTATTGACAATTTATGACTTGTTTTTTTCATCATTAAACAAATGTGAGGGACGGTATTGAATTTGAAACCGAAGGAAAGGAGTGGTCACATCATCTTAGGATTATAAATGAGATAAGATTGAATTTGATTAGATTAAAACTCGATTAATATTCGGTTCGAATGAATATGATTTAAGTTCGAACGTAATTTGAGTTATTAACAATCCGAATAAATTACTTATTACCCAACTCGAAAAGTTTACGAGTAGTTTGAAAATATAATATATTAAATTTTTAATTTTATAAAATATAATTATTACTAATATATATATATATATATATATATATTATTTTTATTAAAAATTTGTAGTATAAGGTTTTTAAGTCAAGTTCGAGCTTCAATTAAGTTAAGTCTAAGAATATTTTGAGTTCAAGTTTTTTGGAATCGGAGTCGAACTTGACAATTTTAAGTTTTCGAACTTTTGATTTGATTCAATCTCAACTTTAGACCTTTCGAATCGACTCGAGCTTAAATTTAGACTTTTAAATTAAACTCAACTTGAAATTTTTTAAATCGAGTCAAACTTAACCGTACTTAAACTCCACATAAAGAATCGAGAGGAACAAGTCATGAAGCAGCAGCAGGGTCTTGATTACAGCCAACCGAACTCTAAAGTTATTAATTTGGACAGCAAAGGACTCATTCTCAAGTCATTATCTCTACCACGTCCAAGTTCCTCTTTTTTAGGTTATGGTGGCTTTCCATATTAGTTCTGGTTAGTCCTTCATACCTTTCTGTGATAATTTATTGTGGCTTTCCATATTTTCTTTAAATCTTAGGTTTGTTTAATCATTTTTTTGACAAATTCTAAATTTGGTATTAATTTTACTTTGAAATAGAAGAAAAGAGAACTTTAAAGGAAGAAATGAGAGTGCTCATAGTAGGTTTAAAACTTATAATATAAGTGAATACGAGAGAAAAAAGATGAGTAGTTTGACCAGTTGGCCTTAAACGGGTGGAGGCAGTTGTTTCTCAGAAAATTTTAAATTAATATATATTTAGATATTTTCTTTATATTTTCAATCGTACTCTATTTTTACTTTTTAAAATTTTATAAATTCACTCTTTCTTAAAATTTTATAAATTCATAGTAACATAAAATCTTTCGTCCGTCTACATTAAAAAGGGCAGAACACAAACTAGACTAGAGGGGGCTATTGCCCCTCCAAAATTTAAAAACAATTAATTCTTATTCTTAAAATTTTAAAAAATTCAATTTGGCCCCCTAAATTTTTTTAGAAATTCAAATTAAATTTTAATTTATTTAATGTTCATAATTAAACCTTCTCCCATATATATATATATATATTAAATTTTAATTAAGCTTCTCAAAAGTTCAAAAATTATAGTTAGATCCTAATTTTTTTAAAAATATATATATATACTTAGGCCTTTCAAAATTTTTAAAAATTTTAATCTGAAATTTTAAATTTTTTAAAAATTACCCCTTAAACTCTGCACTAAATTTGGTGATTGTACATAAATATATTAGTTAGAGATAATATCAGAAATTAGGACCATGTCGAAGTCCTGGCTGTAGCTGTACCTATGATATGATAATGACACCATTTAAAAACAACGGTTGTGGTGTCTTTCCTTCATATGTCAGGATTGACTAAGCACCATGAGCTACTATTACATTAAATAAATCCAACGGCAGATATTTTTATATCATATGATTACACGTGTACGTTCATGATTTGCGTTGCGTGATAACTAGTTACAAAAATTGTTCATCGAATCACGAGAGGTTCTAGTGGTCACCGGTCTAGAATTGTGGAACAATTAACGACCTAATCTTGATAAAACCAAGGGGAAGAACCAGTAAACTAAAAGTAACTAAACGTTGATGACTCTAACAACAAACGTTGCTTACACCTCATTGAAGTCCGGGGATAATCCCAGTTGATGCCACCCGAGGGAGAAAAATGACCGACAATAATAAAAAAAAGTACTATGATCTATTCGTCTTTCTTAAAAAAGTAGAAGACATACTATATTACAAACGTCTTATAGGTAATACAGTAACAACCAATTTACTTCAGGAAATAATTCGCAAGGGACCCTACTGAGAAATTCTTTTTTCCCACAACGATAATTTTGCCTAAGAAAAATAATTTACTCAAGTTGATGTCATTCTTACATGTATAATATAAAATTTTATATTAAACCACTATTTGAATTCTTTGATCGGTCTTAATAATTAAAGAGGAATAATATTTCCTCTTGAGGTCCTGAATTCGAACTATTATATCTGTAGGGTGTGTGTGCGTTGCCAATAATTCAAAATTTTATGAATATATACTACCCTTATAATCACATCCAAACTATTAAATAAAAGATTAAACTACTCTTTATTTTTTATATTTTAATTGATTTTATTATTTTTTAAATATTTTTAAAATTACTACAACATAAAGTAAAGTTTTTTTAACCTAAATAGCACACAATATAAAATTAATACCAAAAATAAAATTTATTTTAGATTATGTTTCAAATTTGACACTTTTGTGTCACATAGGATAAAAATATTTTTTAAGGAAACTGGTGCATGCATCAAGGTCCATGATCATGATGATTAACTTTCACGCTAGCCAAACAGCAAGCATATTCTACTTATTCAATTGTCTAGAGCCTTATAGAGAGATAAGATGGACAAATCGATCACTTTCTGTTGCAATCGTATCAAAAATGCCTTTGAAAGCTTTTTTTCTCAGGAAGCTCCTTTGGCCTACGTTGTCATACTTTGCAAGAAATGCCTTCTGCCTACGTTGTGACAATATGATACAAGTTGGACTAAAATGAAATAAAGAGAAAAAAGGACAAAAAATATAAAATATATATATATATATATATATACAAATTTTATCCAAAAATAAACGTGTGGATTGTGTGTCGAAAACATATATTTGCACGAGCACGAGCACGAGCCAGACCAGACGACGATGACAACACATGTATTAGTTTTATCTTCGATCACTTAATTAATGTATGTTTAAAATGATAAATTTAAATACTTAAAAAAATTAGATATCAACACAATGTGAGATTTGAGAAGCTTGTAGTTAAACATGTAGAATTTTTAGATGAGCTTGATTAGATTCATGTCGATAGGACAATCAAAGGCAATTTTTAATAGTGAGATTCCAAGTATTTCGAGAAGACAACGATATGATCAAGTTTAAGACTTACCTTTTACAACTCAAAATCAACATATTTGACTATGAATTTCTTAAATCTCATATTGTTTAGATATGAGGTTTTTTTAAGTGTTTAAATATAGTCTTTTTAAACATGTTTTACTTGAGTGATTGAAGATAAGGTTAATTCGCGCATGATATCAATCGACTCGTACTCGAACAAATGTCTTCAACAGGCACCAAAATATATATATATATTTTTAGATAAAATTCATATAATTTTTATATTTTTGAGACCATTTTTTTTCTTTTTTTTTTCTTTTTAGCCCAATTTGTGCCCATACGGCTGTCATATATGCATAAGACGATTCCTGAAAGGAAAAAAAAGGTTTTCAAAGGTATTTCCTGAAATTTTTTTATTATACATGACACTTAATTCAAGAAATATTTTAAAATAGATGTTATGTTGAAGAAATTAAAAGCAATAATATTAAATTGCAAAATATTAAAAAAAAATAGGGTCAAAAATGAAAAGACTTAAAATATAAGTGACTAAAATATAAAACTCAAAGCCCTAATTTGAAATACATAAAATATGGGTATTAAAAGTATAATTTAACCATAATAATAATATGTGACTAAAATATAGAAAATTAAAACTATATGTGTAAATAATAAAATGAAAAAAACTAATGGTAAAAAATAATTAATGATTAAATTATAACGATAAAACCTAAATACTCTAATTCGAAATATTATAAAATTTAAGCGCTAATAGTATGATTTAACCTATATTAGTTATTCGAGATTAAAATATTAAATATATAAATATGAGGGACTAAATATGGTATTTACTCTAAAGTATATATAATTAGGTCACAGACTAAATTATAATAAATAGAAATTAGAAAACCGAATTAAAACTTATAAAAATTGATTTCAATGACTAATTTGCAAGGATACAAACATAGAGAGGCTGCGGAAAGGGTTTTACCCTTAAGGGTAATTTACAGAAATACCCCCTCCCCAAAACGACGTCATTCGGGGAGGGGTTTAAATACCCATTAACCGGCTGAGAAAGGCTTAAAGCCTTTCATTTTTTATTTTTCCTTTCTCTCTCTAAAAAGAGAGATATAAATTCTCTCTGTCTTCTCCGACGAGGGAAACCGTTCGGCCGTCGCCAGCCACGCCGCCGGTCACCGTTCATGGTGGCCGGAACTATAGAACCTTACACCAAAAAGAAGCGCTAAACACCCCCAATACCGAATCCAACCTTACTTTCCCCTAAAAGGCTCCTAATCAGAGCAGATCTACAATAATACCTTCGGGTTTTGGTGGTTTCAGGCGACGTTTGCTCTCCTCTGTGGTAAGATTTTCTCCATTTTCTTCTGTTTTTTTTTCTGTGTTGTTGGTTGCTTTGTTTGTTGTTTCTGTCGTGGTTTGTTTCTTCTCAGGTTCTTGCTCGTGTCTTCTTTGATTGCAGGTGTGGTGGCTTAGAAGAATCTATTGGTGCCGAAAACGAGAAAGTACAAAAAAATCATGGTTTTCAGAATCGAACCGGTTATCGAATCGGTCATGCTATCGGTTTATTGGTTCAATCGGTCGGAAAAATCAAGTCATATTCAAAGCAAGTCATAACATATATATAAGTTAAAAACCATAAAATCAAGTGAAACAAAATGATTCAAATTAACTACAACATAATATTTAAGGTAAAACATATTAAATAATAAATATAATTATATAACTATAATTAAAAAATAAATTTGGGGCTAAAAAAATCATAACAAAATGATATTGTTTGGTTTAATTTTTTTTAAAAAATAATCTCACATGGCTAAGAAACATAGAAGAACATCCCAAAAGTCTAAAGAGTAAAATATATGAGAACAAAACAATCTCCCACACGGCTAAGAAACATAGAAGAGCATCAAAACTAACTTCTATAAATAATAGAGGTAATTTGACATTCAAAATCATGAAGCCTTTTGGTGAGCATAGAGTGAACTATTCTTTCACTTCAATCAAGCTCGAATTTAGGCTTCAATCGAGCTTCTAAAATTTTTTTTAGTTCAAGCCTTTTCGAGTTCAAGTTTCAATATTATATTTCGATTTGGAGTTGAGCTTGATAATTTTTAGTTCGTGAATTTGAGTCGAGTTGAACTTACTTTTAAAGTTTGAGTCGAGCTCAGCAATACTCGAGTTCGACTTAGCTCGTTTAACAAACGACGTCATTTGGTTTAATTTTTTTTAAAAAAAACCAAAATTGGCGGTTTTTCCCGGTTTTCAGCCGGTCCGGTTCGAACGGTTCAGCAATTTTGACCGGTTCACTAGTAGCAGTTCAACCGGTGTAGTTTGAACCGGACTAGACACCGATTTCCGGTTGAACCGGCCGATCCGATCCGGTTTTCAAAACACTAAAAAAAGTAGCAAGGACCTAGTTGTTTTATTAGCTAACTAAATACACTAGGGTTTAAGTTCAAGTATTGTTGAGTTAGAGTTTATTTAAAAAGTATAAAATTGAGTTCGACTTGACTAAAAATACTCAAAATATTGGTGTCAATTTCGAATCGAACTCAAAATAAAAAATTGAAGCTCGACTCGAATCGAAAGCTTGTGAGCTTAAAATTTTTAAGCTTGACTCAAAATCAAAAATTGAAGTTTGACCCGAGCTCAAAAAAACTTAAACTTAAAATATTCTCAGACTTAGCTCGATTGAAGCTCAAACCTAAACTTTAATTACATACAAGCCTTATATTGTATTTTTTAAAAAAAGAACAACATATAAATATTAATGTTACTAATAATTTAATTTTTAAAATATAAAAATGTAATATATTATTTTTTGAGTTGCTCATGAGTTTTTTTAGCTAAGTATCAAGTAGCTCGCTTCATCTCGTTAAGAATCCGAGTTAAGTTCAAACTCAAATCAAGTTTATTCAATTCGAGAATTGACTGAACATATAAATCGAGTAGATCTAAGAGAACTCATAATTTGTCTCGTCTCGTTTACGACTATAAACTACACTCTAATTTCTTTTCTTTTCCATTCTAGATATCATAATTTAAAATTATAATTATTATACTTATTTTAATAAGTTATTTAATATAATATATTAATTATGTTTATGATTATAATTATGACTAATGATGCACTTATTCTCATTAGTAATCATCATTTATATATATTTTGAGATTTTAATTATAATTTCTTAAAATTTTGTAATTTTATCTATATCTTAATATACAATCCTTAACTTCATTTTCCCTTAATTTCCCTAAATTCATACATAAATTACTTGAACAATTGATAAGGTGTTTATCTCATTTTCTTTTTGTCTTTGTTGATTGGCGACGATATCAACTTTAATGTTGGTTGCTGACCGCCGATATTTTTTATTGTCCTTTTATTTTCTCTTTTTTTTTATTTTCAATAAGTCTGTCTGTATGACACATTTTTCTCTTCCTTTATGAAACGTTTCTTCTGCCTTTTGGCATGTTTTTTGGTCATTTGGTCGTTGTTTTTACTTATCTTTTTCTAATGGTTGATTAGACATCGTCACGATTGATCAAGATGACGCTTATCTGTTATATTGTTGATCTTCCCTGCTTTGGACCCTCCGATTGGATTTGGATACTCGTTATGCGTTTGTGGATAGCTTTTCACGTCGTTCGAGTTTGATTTACGGTTTGTTTGCCGATGCGATCAGATCTGTTTGTATCTATCTTTGTTCAACTTTTTCTTGGTTAGATTTTAATCTTTTCATTGTATGGCACTTATGTGATCTTAAGTTGCTAATTTTGTTTCAATATTTATAGAAAATTATCCTAATTATGTGCTTAATTTACGATTATGATTATAGATCTTTATTGTAATTTAGGATATTTCCTATTTTGAATAAAATTAGTGAATTCTTTAAAAAAATACTTGAACAAACACATTTTTTTTATCTTTAGACTTATTTTTTATGACATGGTTTCTTCTTTTACCAAATCCAAAAAAGGTACAATTTGTTATTTAATTGGAAAAAACCAATAAATTTTATACATTACATCTCTGGCAACGAGTATTAACGGAACTAATATTAATGATAAGTTTTCTTTTCTCCTTTTTTTTTATTAATATGGGATGATTATAACATAGTATTTGTTCAAAGACTTTCAACTATTTGACATAAAACACACATACTTCTAACATACATGCAGGGACAGATGCAAAATTTTATGTTAGGAGATAGAATTTATAAAATTTTATAAGTAGGGGATAACTTATAAAATTTTAGGAGACAAAAACATATTTTCAATAAAAATAAAAAATAAAATCTAAGTGGGAAAAAATTCCCAATATAAGCCACATCCAGAATTATTTTTCCATCTAGGGTGAAATCTACAGTAACAACACAAAGACTCCATGACTACTTGGCATCTTCAGGCCAAACGTAAAGACTCCAAGAGTGCACGACGTCTTCAGACAGGGGAGACACATTGAGTGCACAGGATCTTCAGTCCATGCATAAGCTCTCGGGAATACGAGACTTATTCAGCTTTACTTCGACTGCAACACTGACTCTAAAGCAAAACTGTTGCATGGCGTGGGAAGCAACAAAGTTGCATGGCGTGGGAAACGTTAGTAATAATGGTGTCATTATTAGACCAATAATGGAACACCGATTTATGTTATAAAATGGGGGAGGGGAGTTGGATTTTGGGATGCAAGATGAGTGGAGGAGAGTGAGGCCGAGAGAAAGAGAACATTTAAGGGAGAGAATAAAAAATAAAAAGGGGAGAAAAAAGTTCGAACGAAGGAAGAAAGAATTCGTATTTGAGTGGCCAGGTAAGCGATTTGATAAATTTAGTGTAAATTTTATTGTTTCATTTTTAATTTTTATTTGAAATATACATTAATTAAATTATTTATTTTGATTTTACAGATTAAACTATATTCAAGTGGTTTGGTAAGCTTAATTTAAATTTTCGTGTGATTTTTAGTGTAGTTTTTATTTTTAATTTAAATTATAATTATTATACTATTTATTTTGATTTTACATATTAAGTTGTATTTGAGGAGTTTGGTAAGTTTAGTTTAAATTATATTTTTATTTTTTATTGAGTAATATAAATTATTAGACTAATTATTTTTTATTTTACAGATTAAATCATATTTGAGTGGTTCGGTAGGTTTAGTTTAAATTTTACTATTTTATTGTAAATATAAATTAATCAGACTATTTATTTGATTTAACATATTTTTTGTTTAAATTTTCTTTAATTATGATTAATATTATAAATTGAAATATTTAATTTTTTTATAAATTTGTTGAAGTATGACAGAACAAAATGTTCTTTAGGACTAGATGATCGACATATTTCTAGTCATTTGGGAGCAGTAGTATTATTATTGAATAATTTATTTTATTTGAGAATGATGAATTAATTCTAATTCCATTGATTAATAAGTTGTAGGATGACGAACAATGGGTCTTTCATAGTCGAGTGAACATTTGTGATAAGCCACATGATCTTATTGTCCAAAATTTGCAAATGGTGGGCTTTTACAATGTAACATTTGTAAGAGAATATAAGTTGATCACCGATTTGATCAGTGCATTAATTGAATTTTGGAGACCAGAAACTCATACATTTCATCTTCCGTGTGGTGAATGTATGATCACTTTAGACGATATGGCTTTACAAATAGGGGTCCCTACAAATGGGATAGCAGTGGTAGGAAAAAGTAATCAAGACATGTTTGAAATGTGCGGGGCGTACTTTGGGAAGCTACCAAAAAAACAGTTATAAAAGGGTCACGTTTGAGGTTATCATGATTGACAAATGAGTTTAAGATCGGTCGTTATAGTACTGAGCAAGACATTATATATGCAACTTGAGCATATATATTACAGTTGATTGAGGGAGTCTTGATACCGGATAAATCCAGTAATCTTGTTCATATACAATATCTTCCATTTTTGGATAATTTTTTGAATACCCATCAGTATAATTGGGCATCATCAATATTGATGTTCTTGTACTGCGAGATGTGAAAGGCATCATTACATGTAAATAATATGTGTACGATGGAAATCGGTGGATGTATGATGTTATTACAATAGTGGGCCTGGCACATACTTAAATGGTTAACACCGATTAGTCGAACTGCATTGTACTTTCCTCTTGCCAGAAGGTAATATTTTGATTTAAAATATTTTATCTTAAATTAATTAACGAATTTTTTATAGGAAAAATAATTAGCTGATTTTATTTTGATTGGTATACAGATGGATACATAAAAGAGAAGGAACAAGGTTGGTGCACAATAATGTGAAAGAGTTTAGATTTAATATGGGCATTAAATGCAAAGTTGAGGTATATAATTAATTTATTTAGTTTCTTATATTGTTTATTTATTTAGATGAATTTTAGTATTATTTAGTTAATTAATAATTATATAATTTTATTTTATAGTTTATATGGAGGTCGTACGATGATGGAGAAATTATATCGTGTGTGCCGTAACATGTCTGGAAGGGTTGTCAATATTGGTGTGTTGTTACACCATTGATCCATTTCTCTTTTGTTAGTTCCAAATTTTTGATAGAGTGTTGAGGCAGTTCGACTTCCACCAACCTATTCCGCGGATTCCAGAGAATCATGATGCTCTCCACAGATTAGATGGGCGGGGTAGGCACGGTGAGGATTGGGCTGTGAAGCATGCAAACTATATCAATCTTTGGAACAATAGGGCTTCATACTTGCCAACTCTCACTCCCATTCAAGCGGATGACTTTGACTTCCAGAATTTGAATTACCTGGATTATTATTGGGAACATGGAAAGTCGTTCTTGACAACGAACATATTTATACTATATAAGAAAAAAATTTGGTAAAGCTAAAAAGCCAAAACAGAGTGGGAGTGTGAGTTCATCTCACCATGAAGCAAAACAAGTGGCAATGGATAATATCCCGTCATAATATTTTGGCGGTACATGATCATTTCATCAAGTGTTTGGTGATTTTGGTGTTACGGTTTACACTCCTCAGCTTATTCCTCATCAATCACCCATGTTCTCTCCCATGTTTGGAGTAATATATGATTTTGATCAGATGACATCTATGATGTCAAATACGAGTATTTGTCTAGTGGTGGTGGGCATGTATTTACAACACTAGATCATATGCCCTCGGTGAATGAGCAGGTTGGTTATGATGAACAAACTCCTTAACAACCGCAACGGCCACAATGAAACCAATGTGTGCCTCGATATTATTATTCGACAACACCCCGACACCGACAAGAGTTGTAAATGCTTCCTTGATTTGTTGTATTTTTATTAATATTAAATAAAATATTGATATTAGTCATATAGAAATATTGATATTAATCACATTAATTCAAATATGACATCAAGAAATACCCATCACATTAATTTAAATATTGATATTAATCACATTCATTTAAATATTGATATTAATCACATTCATTCAAATATAACATCAATAAATAGGCCAATAATTTAATTATTTGTTCAAATAGAAATAAGATTACTACTGAGCCTTGTACTGTGGTAGGTTTGGACAATTTTTTTGAATGACTTTCACCTCTACATAATCCACATCTCTTCGGTTAACCTTTCTCTCTAATATGGATATCCATACTGGTATGAGTATAGTGGATTCAGGTCGACCCGTTGGACTTCTACGAAGCATTGGATTTGGTAACCATTCATCATCATGTTTTTTCAGCCAATATGATTCATTTAAGATCTGTTTGAACTCGTGGATGTAGACATTTAATATCCTTTACAGGTGAAAGCACTCATCAACATAGACATATGAATTTATTTCAGTATGCATACATACAGTGACTGCATGAGCACACAAATATCTCCATGCTTGAAAGCAGCCACAATCACACCATCTTTGTAGTAAATTAATTCTAAAAGTTTCTCACTCTGCTTATTCGTTGCGACGTATGCATGCGATGACAACAAAAGTATGTCTAATTCGATCAAAGTCATGAACAAACATTGAGGTTGCCAATTGCTCATTTGCTTCCATTGCTTCCACCACTGTCAAAGCCCAGATTTTACCTCGATTTATCATACACTTAATATCTTTCCCTTTATCAGACCAAACTTTAGCCAACCTAAAGTACGTCTTTTTCACCACACTCGCTATTGGGAGATGGTGTGTACCTTTTAGTACTGAATTAATGGCCCCAACAAGGTTTGTTGTCATGTGTCTATATCGCTGACCACCATCGTATGCTTGCGACCACTTTTCCCGCTCAATTTTTGATGCTCACTTCTAAACTCGCTCATTTGTGACCTTCAAATTTTCCAGTCTCTTATCAAATTTGGTTGGCATAGTTCATATAATGTTTCATAATACATATTGTGTTAACGTCAATTTAGAAACAAACTTTAAATAAATGGATGCACTTGTTGAAAATAAAACTTACTCATGCTGACTATCTCACTACGAATGCGACTGTTATGAAACTTCTAATTATAGTTCTTACCAATATGGCAGATACAATATGAGGGATATGCATATTGAGGTGTCTAACGACTTCCCGGTTGTTTAATTACTGCCAAAAGGTATGTTCCTCGATCGGATATCAAGCAAACTCTATCTTCTCAGAAGACATACTTACGTAGATTAGTAAAAAAATCCCAAGCCTCTATCGTCTCTCATTCAAAAATGGCGAATACAATCGGGAATATATTTCGTTGACCATCATGCATAATTGCTATCAATAATATATGTTTATATTGACCGTATAACCACGTACCATCTACTTGGACCATTCGTTTGCAAAATGGGAAACTTTCTATGCATGACTTTAATACCCAAAAGAGTCTATGAAATATTCTCTTCCATTGAATAAGTTGATTTTCTAGGTTGTATGCAGGCATGATCTAAGACTTCACGATGGTTCCAGGTATGAATCATTTCATATCTTGTAACAAATCAGGTAGCTCATTGTATGATGTATCCCAATCGCCATATAAACACCTCATTTCCTTCTCCTTCTCATGCCAAACTGGTTTGTATTTTACATTGTATCTTAACATGTCTCGAATAGATGTAGCTAACATCGAGCAAGAGATCCTTGGATTTTTTTTCAACCAATACCTTCACATATTGACATATTACACCAGAGTCCAATAGCCGGTGGTCTTGTTCGATAGAGTTTTGCAAACATGTGTGTGGACCATTGAACCATGTGATGACCCAAGAATCTTTCCTCTGCATTTTGGACACTCTGATCATCCACTTATACTTGGGTCCATATTTAACACACTTAGCGTACAGAGTTTTCTAGTTGGACTCTACAACCTTACAATCTACATGGGCTTTTATGCAATATTCTTTAATCGCCAATGTATCTTCATTTTTCCCTCTAAATTGCTTCCCAACTGATAATTCACCAGAGTATTCGGTTAATTCAGTCATGTGGCCAGAAGTTAAATATGACATCTCTAGGAATTCATGTGCCCTCATCGCATGATAATCTATCTTGTGCATGTGAGGGGTAGGTTGATATAGTGTCGGATATTCATCAATGGTCATATCAGGTTCATCACCATCAAAAATATTGCCATCCTCATCCAAAACAGGTTCCTCAAATTCTTCATCTACACTGGAATCATCATGTTTTTCTCCCCAACAGTTTTCAGCGTCAACATCAACAGTCGAATACGGATGATGTATGCTTCTTGCCCCATACTCTACGACTGCAGATGTTCCACTGACTTTGTTTGTACTTTCCAATATCGCCACAAAACTGTTTATATATCTATAAGTCGGGTTCTCAATATGACTTTCGAAAGCTATTTGAGATGAAGTTCCAACCATATTTCTTGATGACCCGGGCACATTAGATATTTTTCACACCTCAACAAATAAATCAATAATTGGAATATTTGTTGAGTTATGCAATTCAATCATAGTTGTAATATCATCATATTCTTCAAGTGGTATTGCAGCATACCTGACTGGATTTGGACATACCATAAACTTGTACCTCAAACCATCAACTGTAGCTCGGATTTTCCTTTCTATTATCTCCTTTATTTCTACAAATGTGATGTCCCTTTTAAACATCATATTTATAGGTCCTTCAGACTGAAAATAACTCCGACCCCAATTTCCATAATTTGTCCATTATAATGGACAATCATGAAAAATTTGTTGCTAATTTTTTACATATACAAATATAGATATGCATAATAAATAAAAAATAAAGTACATAAATAAAACAATTTGTGACATATTAGATTAAAATTATATTGGATTAAAGTTATTATTATTATTAAAATTAAAATAATTGTTTTTAATTTTTTTACTACAAATGCTAAATCAATATTATTTTAACATTTTTACTAGAAATACTAAATCAAATGTTGATCAAAGTATGCTAATCATTTGTAAGGTAAAAATTAAATTTATTAAACCTTGCAAAAAAAATGTAAATATATTAACAATATTTTATCAATTAAAATAAGAATGTTATATCTTTATTTTGAATATATTATAACTACTTATGACTAAATTATAATAATGATTAAATTAATTAAAAAATAATTAATTATAATAAATATTATTGAAGTTATTATTTTCATCATTATAATAAATATTATTTTTTGTAATTATAATTATATTTTTTAACATTTCTACTACAAATGCTAAATTAATATATTGATCTAATTATCTTAACATTTCTACTATAAATACTAAATCAATAATGTTAAAATAAATCGTTAAATACTTTAAATAAAAAAATTTGACACTTACTTAAGAGTTTCTTCCGACAAGTTGATATTATAAAAAACATTTTCGAATTTCTTGCTCATTTCTTTTTTACCAGCAACGACTTATTAAAATTAATATTTTAATATTAAATAATACGAGATAAAATAGATATATTTTATTCGAATAATACTTCAAATAAAATTTTATTCGAATAATACTTAAAATAAAGTCTTATTCGAATAATACTTACATATTAAATATTGAAAGAAAATTTCGTTCAAAATTTTCTCTAATATTCTTCCCGGATGCTCACTCTTTCAATTGTTCTCCCCTCTCCTCACCTCTGCTGTGATCCCCAATTCTCAACCAAAACACCTCATTTTATACCATCCCGGGATATTAATGGTGCTCACTTGTTTCCCGTTCAACCACCAACCTACCCGAGTTATTAATAGACAATTACTAAAGCCATTATTACTTATTTGTTTCCTAGTCTGAGGCAACCTACATGTTTCTGCATGACCTAAAGACGTCGTGCACTCTTGGAGTCTTATCCATTAGCATGAAGATGTCGTGCACTCCTAGAGTTTTAACCATTCGCCTGAAGACGTCGTGCACTCCTAGAATCTATACGTTTGGCCTGAAGATACTATGCAATCATAGAGTCTTTGTGTTGTTACTGTAGATTTCACCACAGATGGAGAAATAATTCCTGATGTGTCTTATCTCTGAAATTTTTTTCCACAACAATATCTCGATAATTTGACCGACTAACATTAGTTTAAAGATTATCGTAAATATCATAAAAATATTCACATGGAAATCAGGAGCAGAGTGACGTTGAAGCAAGCTTTGGGGAATTTTCATTTTATTAAATTATTTTATTAAATAAATAAATCAGATCGATTTGATCGTATATTTAAAAACTTGTCTCATGTGTGGTGAAATAATTATTATTTCCTTTTTAAACCAAAATTTAACAAAAAAAAAATTAAAAAGAAAAGCTTTGCATGGAAATAGGGCAGTAAATGAGAATCGAAAATCAAAAATTATTTGAGTTTGATTCGTTAAAGTTCAATAAATAGTTAATTTAAATAGATTGTACTTTCAGTTGAAATAAATTATTTGATACTACACTCGAAAAATTCACGAGTAACTCGAAAAAATAATATATTAAATTTTTTTTTAAAAAAAATTAAATTATTAATTATATTAATATTTATATATTAATATTTTTTTAAAATACAATATAAAGTTTTCTTTTAGGTTCAAATTCGAGCTTCAACTTAGTTAAGTATAAATTTTCTTTCATTTCTAGTTTTTTTTAACTTCAATTTATGTTTTCGAGTTCGAGTCGAACTTTAAAATTTTAGGCTCACAAACTTTCGAATTGCTTCGAACTTTAGTTAAAATTTTTCAAATTAAATCGAGCTCAATAATACTCAAACTCTACTCCACTCCACTCCACTCCACTCCACTCGGCACTGTGTAAATTTCCGACTAGCACTGTCAAACTTTTTTCATTAATTGCCGAAGACAGTGCAACATGTTGATATGTGCAAACGTCTAAGTCGTGTTTGGCGACCCAGAAAGTAAAAAGAAAAGATTGAGCAAAGAATCAGAAAGAAAAAAGTTCATTACCATTTCAGAAAACCAGTGGATATATACACAACAATATCTCCATTTGAATCAAAGTTCAAACACCGTGTGATAAAGATGAAGAAGACACATCATCTTTATTATCTTCAGTGATCTCTTTCTGATCTGATAACGAAGATACACAAGGCGTTGTAGCTGAAGAATTAGATGATGATGAACACGAAGAGGAAGACGATGACGCTGAAGTGTAGAAAGATAAAGGAGACTGGGAACGAACACAATTATTATCAGTGGAATAACTAATCAAGGTGAGTTCCACAAGCAAATCAACGAAGGCAGCAACGATGTAGCCATGGCTGTCTTTTGCATTTGCTTTCAAATACCAACACAAAAGCTCATCTAGATTTTCCCAATCCTTCAACCCCTGAGCTTCCACTATTTCTCCCATGGAGTTCCTGAAATCGGCAAAGGGATCACGAGACTCCATGGACATCACCACGCTCTTTCTGAAAGGTGCAATATCATTATCATCACTGGTCGTCTTCGCTTCTTCGAGGATTGAACTGGTCTCTCCCGGATCGAAAAACAGCCTCTCCGACCTTACTAAACCTTGAATCACGGTCTCAACTGGATCATCCACAGGCTCAAATGGTGTTTCATCAGCTCTGAAAGAAAGGGTTCTTGTCTGCTGACAGGGAGGCCATGGCCATGAGGTCGACCTTGCTTGTATGCTGTTGTTCTTGAAGAGAAAAGGGAGCTTCATCTTCTTCTTCCCCATGGGGTTATGATGAATGTTACATTAGATGTGAAATACTCAAAATTTTTGCAAATATTATGTAAATTCTGGGCATTAATGGGTGAGTCAAACTCGGACTGAGAAGGAGTAATAGTGTAGAATTGAATCAAAGTTGCAGAAGTTGAAAGGTAGATACTGCAAGGAAGAAAGATTATGACAGGAGATTGGTGGAGTTCTCTGATAAATTTATTAAAGTTCAGCTTTAAAATTTATTATCGCTTCAGCTCAACTTATTAATTACCCATCTGTAAATTAATGTCGTGCATCGAGTACGTAATCACAATTAACATTTATAATTTATAAATCAAGTCTTTTATTAGGTTAAATAAATACGTTTTTGTTACTATTTTTTAGAAGTTAAATGGGATTTTCTTTTTTATAAAACTCGATCCTTGGTTTTCGTTGAGGTGTAGAGATGATAATGGAAGAAGGGCTTCCTGGATCATATAGAGTCGTGAGAAAAATAATTTTTTCATATAAGACATCCATCATATTATTTTCTGAATTAAGACTTCTTATTGGTATGAAGATGTCATATACTTTTGGAGCCTTCTCAATTTGCTTGAAGATGCTATGTAGTGGTGGGGTCTTCTTCATTTAATTTATTACGTCATGCAGTAGTGGAGTCTTTATATTTAACTTGAAGACGCGTGGAGCACCTGACATCTTTAGGTTAGTACTGTTCAATTCACTCTAGATATGGAAATAATCTCGGGAGGGATTATATTGGGAATAAAAAAAACCCCACTTACATTATCTCATCCATTTTGCCATGGATGAATAGGTGGAAAAATTTATTATGTAATATTATGTGATTTTTTAACTCATTTAGGCTGTTAGAGAAATTAGTTTTTTTAAAATAAAGTATTTCTTATATTGATAATAAGAAGACAAATGTAATGTATGATGTATTTGGAAAAATGTTTGGAAGATACGATATCTTTTTCTAAATTATATATAATCGGAATGTTAAATTTAGTAGAGTAGCAAATCAGAAGATGTAGTGTTTCTCAAATGTCTTTCCAAAAATACTAGATAGTCTGCATATCTTCTTATCCTGTGACAGATCTAGAAATATTTTTTTAGGGTAGGCACATATGTATTGATTGTTATATTTTGACAAAAATTATAATTGATAATTAAGTTGGATTTTATTTTAATTATTTTAGGCAAAAATTCTCATGGAATAAAAATTCTTGGTGGTCAAGTATTTGACTCTATAAATGAAGAAAATATCTTAACCTAATGTGTGAGAGACTCATTCTGGAGTGGTGTAATCCTTTTTGAGATCTCTGAAACTTTTGGGATATATGTTGCAAAGATAGTTTTGTAGGGATTGATAGAGTTTTTGAGATATACTAGGTTTTGGTATCCATACCAAGTTTTGGGATACATGCGATATCGTGTATTTGTAATCGTCGTGTTCTCTTTATCTACAATGGATTATTACTAATCTCACACAGGAAGATAGGCAAGGCCGAACCACGTTGAATGTCATCTCTTGTGTATATATTATTTTATGTTGATATCACTTTGGTTATTTTTTCGCTTACAAATTCTAATAAGTGGTATCAGAGCTATGATTCGGACTGTGAAATATTGAAGGAATTTGTTGATGTGATTTTGTTAGCGATTTTGGAAACATGCAAGATGAATTTACTGCAATGAGTTTTCAGTTGCAGGGAAGTAATTCTCGATTGATCTAGTGATACTTCAATGAATATTACGTAAGAATTGAACTTATTGAAGACTTGACAACGATGCGTCAACATATATGCGACTTACGTAAAATTGAAGTTGTTGAAGACTTGAAGACCAATTTTTTGATAAAATTTGGATCGAGGGGAAAATTTGTTATATTTTGACCTAAATTATAATTAGTAATTAAATTGAATTTTATTATAATTATTTTAGGCAAGAATTCTTGGTGACCAAGTATTTGACTAATATCTTAATGTAATGTGTGAGAGAATTATTTTGGAGAGATATAATCCTTTTTGAGATCTTTGTAACTTTTGGGGTTTATGTTGCATATATAATTTTCTAGGAAATAAGAGAGTTTCTCGGATACATCAAGTTTTGATATCTATATTGAGTTTTGAGATACATGTGCTATCATGTACTTGCACTCATCGTGTTCTCTATATCTATAATAAATTATTTTTTATCTCACCGTGGATATAGACAAGGCCGAACCACGTCAAATCTCGTCTCCTGTGCATGTCTTCTTTTATGTTTATATCGCTTTGTTTATTTTTCCGCTTACAAATTCTAACATTAATACTATAAATTTTTCATATGGGGTAGTCACAAATAAAATTTTAGGGTGGACACCAAAAAAATAAATAACAAAAATGAAGAAATTTGAATTTCAGGGTAAACACATAATTGTCCTGAAGTATACATACAACCACCACCGTTCCTACTAATATTATAACAAACATTCTATCTCAAAAAATAAATTCCCTCGACATCCTAAATGATTTTTTTTCAATACATTATCCAAACTTTTTTGTTTTGTTTTACTTGTTTTAATTCCAATTCAATATATCAAATATTTGTAAAGATAGATACCAGTTCATAGCATAAAAACAATATAAAGATAAACTATAAATACTTCTGATCATTATTTGAACTGAAAGTCAAATTGAGATACTATAACCCCATCGCCGAGTATATCAGATTTTGAATATGCGACTAAAGTAAAAATATCAAAAGTCTTTTTTTAAACACTCAAATATATATTACTTAATGGTATAGTTTTCATGAG
Source organism: Hibiscus syriacus (assembly GCF_006381635.1). Lineage (NCBI taxonomy): Eukaryota > Viridiplantae > Streptophyta > Magnoliopsida > Malvales > Malvaceae > Hibiscus > Hibiscus syriacus. Next base: position 717,801 of record NW_024062549.1, on the reverse strand, counting down.
AATGGATTTGCTTGTGCTGATTGTTCTTAAAAGCTTTTTTTATTATTATTAATTTGGCCAAGTATAATCAATATCTGTTTAAAACAACTCTCAACTATATGAATTTGGATGTTCACACTCCTGGCATTCATGGTGTTCTAACTCGAGATCTCATGAAATAACAACAATTTCTTTTCCACCAAGGTTGCTTGGTTCGTGTAAAAACTTCTTAACTACACATATTTATAGTGATTCTTCTGTCAGTAGCCATCATCAAGCACGTTGAAAATGACCCTTTAGTGATTGTAATTACTATTTTTCAACTATTATTATTAATAATATTATTATAAAATATTATTATTTATTTATTTTATTACAAACCCAAACCCATCTACAAAGCCCAATACCCAAACCAAAATCCATTTACCCAACAAAACAAAAATCGGACCCAATTACAAGCCTTAGCCCAAACAACCTAACCCTAACCCTAATAGATGCTTCCAAGCTTGCGTCGCCATCGATTCCAACAAGCATATATGCCGAAGTTACCGTCCGTCGTCCGTAGGGTCGACCATCTTCACTATTCCACCATCATCATCTCAACAACACTACAAAAGGAAAATTAGGGCAAATCCAACCAAACCCCAAAAAATATGAGGCATTAAAGGGCACAAATCATCACCAACAGTGATGGTCAGAAGTCAATAGATTATGTTTTATTTTTTTATTATTACATCTATGTAAACTCGGTATAAGAAACCCAGAAATCAAAGTGTAAAAGAAGTTTTTTCCCTCACTTTAAAAAAAACCAAGCAAAAATTTAAGGTAGTTTTTTTCTTCTTCTTTTGTATATAAATTGAAGCAAATAATATATATATAAATATATATATATATATATAAGGAAATATAATAGTAAAGAAAGGGGGTAAAGAGGTTTACCTGAGGGGATATAGCTTCTCATCTAGATTTGGTCGCTAGAGATCAAAGAATCCGAAGGGTCAAATGCTACTTTATGGAGTTTAGGGTTGTTAACTGTTAGTTTTAGACTTATAGTTGTCTAAAATGAGAAATCTAGGGTAATTTTGGGGTTGGTTTAAGAACTCTGGCCACCGTGCATGATGGCCAGAACGGCGGACGGTAGCGTTGACGGTGGGGTTTTGACTCTCGTTTGAGAGACAAAAGGGAAAGTTGAGAGAGTGTTTTAGGTTTTTTTTTGAAATAGGTTAAAAATGAGAAAAAGAAGGAAATATGTTTTATAGAGGAGTTTAGGGAGGTTATTCACGTTTTAGTCTCCCTAAGATTCCTATGTTTTTGCACTTTGGTCACCTGCGAGAACCAAATTTGTTATTAACCTTTTTTATGTATGTTATGCATTATTGGTATATTTGCTTTTTAGTCCCCCTGCACTTTGGTCATGATAACTCCATAAAAAGACTATATTTTATGTCTTTTTACTTAAGTTATTGATTGTCTAAAAGCCACTGACATAACATTTTAGATGCATATAGTTGCATTTAGGACATATTTTCATGTCGTGTATAAGTTTTACCGAGGCAAATTTTATTTGATTAAACTGATGTTATTGATGAGAATGACATTTTGTTGATTTAGATAATGCAAGAAATGAATGAGAAATAATTTATTTGCTGAGACAAATTAATTTGCTAGGGCCAGTGGAACAAAAGATAACGACAGTGAGGAACAAATTTTCTTGCCAATGAGAGTTTTATCTCGAAAGTCTGACGTAGTACGAGACAAAATTATTGATGTCACATGGCCAGTTGTCTATTCTACCTCACGTACAATTATGCCCTCATCAATGAATTTGAGACCACCGCAAACTGCTATGTTATTCACAAAAAAGTTTAACTTCAAGGGTATTTAGGAAATTTCTAAGGGCACTAAACCCTAAAAATTCCCACTATATATACCCCATTATAACTCTTCATAAAATGTTCAGAATTATATAGAGAAAATACCTAGGCTTGGAAAAAGGCGACTGTGGCTTAATCTTTTCCACTGTTCCCTACTAATCCGTCCTTGGTGCCCTTCATAGCCAGGCTTTGTCGGAGCAGCAGCCATGCCCTTAAGAGAGACTAGTGCGCTAGAGCAGTCATGATGGTGTTATGATGTAACGAAAAAGCTCAGTTATGGGACTTTTTCTTCCTCTTGTGTTTTATTTCTTATCTTTTAAGGGCTTGTACTTAAAGATTGATTTTTGGGATGATATTTACCACACCATGAACTGTTTTATTTGATGTTGGATGATGCTTTGATGATACTTTATTCAATTGTTAAAGAATGATTAAGTTTGTTTATGCTAAGTGTTATTTTGTTCACTGTTTTAATATTTTGCTTTGGCACTGTAGAAGCTTTTGAGAGTTTTCCTGGTGCTAAGGTAAAAAATTCATAGTCTTTGTAAGAGCTTTTGAGATATTGCCATTTCTCTAGGAGTTGATACCTAATATCAAGAGAGTTAGGTTATATCTACGTGAACAAGGGAACTAATTCAGGATAGGGAGGTTTTAATCCGCCTTAGAGATAAGGAGAGGGTTTTATCCGACTAAAAATGGAGGACATATTCAAAAAGCATTCGATTACCGTAATGACCAATACTGACCACCAACATCGTCCATATAGCCAAGTTAGGATGCTTTCCAGAGATACTTTGTCAGAACCACACAAGGAAGCCCAATGCTCATAATGAGGTATGACATTTAGAGCTATGATATGTGACAATCCTAAATAATTTCATAAAAATGTAAACATTAACCAGAGAGAAAAATCTTTTTTGATTGATTTGAAATATCATAACAAACTGTAAATTAAACAAGATCAAACTCATTGTTTCCAAAATCCTAAATATAGGGTAACCAACTCGTGGCTCGACTCTAAATTTAAAAAAAATGTCCTCAATGGAATCACCAAGTTGTCGACTCCGTTTTTCGCCCGAGCAAGGAAAGACTGATATCGACTCGGGGGTTTTCTTTTGAAAATGATTTCGAAATGTGAAGAGTCACCACCAATCATTTAATGTTTGATTAGGACACCATGGGTTATTTTAATAAAACTTTTTATTTTTATCAAAATATCTAGTTTTAAGGTATGCAAAACTCCAGAAATCGAGTTCGGGAGTCAGTTACATGTGGGGAAGAATTATCACCCCCAAAAGCACCCAAGAATTGGTACCTAGTTGGTTACCCTATATTTAGAATCAAAAATTTTGAGTTCGATCTTTATTTAATTTGAAAATCATTACGAATGCAAAAAGTTGAAAGGGTATTTGTTTATTAAGGCCGATAGCACTCACCCCCTAGCATGAACGCGGGAGATAAACTATTGTTCATAATAATCGAATATTGCCTCATTTTTTTTAGAAAATCATGATGCGGGTTTAAAAAGGATGTCGACTTATTTCGGGAATCAGCTGTAGTCACCCCCTGAGCATACTTGCAAGAGATATAATATTAATTCCCTAATAAGTGAACATTGCCTTAGGTTTGAAAATAAAATGCAATCAATTTTTTTATTAATCCTAATTGAGCTAAGGTAAATTAAAAGCTTTTTCTAGCTTAAGGTGTAAAATTATGAATTTAAAGGACCTACAGGTATTAAACCTAAATGTAAGTCCTAATATTTACCCTATTTGATTTTTAAACCAGTTATTGAATCGAATAGCCGAAATGGTCCCTCGAGCATTTAGGTGAGGGCCAACTTGTATTTTTTTCCTAAATTAAAAAACTAGTTTGAAATCTAATATTAAAATAGAGGTTATAATATTAACCCAAATTAATTTTAAGATTCAAATTATTAAATTGGGACATCGAGCAAGAGCGAGAACCAAATTAAGAATTCTCCTAATTTAAGGACTAAATCTGAAATAAAAGTAATCTAGATGGGGACTAAAATATTAAAATCAAAATCAAAAAGGATTTAATTTAAAAGACAAATGATCTAACAAGGACTAAGTTAAAAGGGATTTAAAATTGAAGGCCAAAATAAAACAATTAATTAGTATAAAGAACTAAAATGTAATAAAATAAAAACAATAACTAGGTCAAAAATAAACCGTGACTAAACTGCATAAAATAAAATAACAGTGGCTAAAATACAAGAAAAATAAAAGTTAGTAGTTAAATAAGAAATACATAGTGATCAAAATGCAAAATTTAAAAACTATAACATCATATTCATAAATAAAATAATGAGAGAACTAATTAATGACTTAAATGGAACAAAACAAAAATAAGTGAATAATTTTAGATAAATAACAACGCAAATAGGTGACTAAATTAAAATCAGATATAAAAGAATGATAAAATTGCAATAAATTAGAAACGAAAGGTCCAGTGACCAAAATGCAAAAACACGACAAACATAGGGGAACTAGACTGAGATTTTACCAGAAAATAAATAGCATACATGAAAATGGGAAAATTATGGAATCAGTCGCTGACAATGACTATTTTGCAAAAACGCGGCAAAGTTTTGGGGACCAAAACGTAATTTCCCACAAAAATGTTTTATAAATACAACTTTTTTCTTTTTTTATATATTTTTCATTTTTTCTTTTTTAAAATCTAGAGAGGGAGTCTCTCCACTCTCTCTAGAAAATCGGTCCTCTTCGGTCGTCAGGCTCAATTCGATCGCCACGTCGCAACCGTCGTCGGTGGCCGTTGGCCACTAAAATTCACCAAGAGGTTTATCGCGACCTCCCTATCACAGATTTGGACTCGGCTTCGCACAAAATGACTTACAATGTCGTGAAAATAACCGAGACTCTTCGACTTTCTTGTGCTTCGGCATCGCCACTGACTCAGGTAAGCCCCGATCTACTCCGTTTCTTTTGTTTTTATCATTGTTTTTACTATAAAATGGTTGGTTGTTGTTTCAAATTAAAAACTCCCTTTTTTATTCGATTTCCGAAACTAAAAGCCCTTTTTCATTCCTGTTTTTTAAAGTAACACAAAAAAATGTTCCTTTTTTATGTTATTTGAAACTCACAAAAACCTATTATTATTTTTATTCAAATCTGAAAAAGCTCCGAGGCGATGTTAGTGATGCAGTTGCCAATCGCCTTGGTGATTCCACTCTCGGGATACGACTTGGTTGCGACAGGTTCAGCTTCAAATCAAGCTTGGGACTATTTCTTCGACTCATCTTTGTATTTCTCACGAATATAAATTAACCTGAATAAAACATGCATGTAAGATATAACCAAGAATGGAAGAAAAAAGAACTCAATTGAATTGTATTGAAAAAATATTGAATGTTATGAGTTTACCTTGAAGGTGAGAGAATAGGAGGTGGTGATGGGATTGAAGAAGAATGACTTAAATATATATAGGAGAAGTGGACTGAGAGAGGAGGGATTCTACTTTTATTTAAAGATTTAATTAAATTATGGTGGGGAGTGGTGGCAATGTGTAGGAGAAAAGTATGAGCAAATTGTATTGCAATCTACCAAATATATTCTACACATTTAACAATTTGACTCATTATTAGTAAAGTTAGCACCAATATTATTTGTATTTAGATAATTTTTTGAATAATTGGGGATTATAAGATAGTATATGTTTAAATTTTTATTAATATATTCAGGGTCCATTGGGGGCTGAGGGTGGCCACGTACTCACCCTGAAATACGAATTTTCTTCGGTTAGTTATATATTTCATTGATGGTTCCCACTCTAAAACCTGAATTTTCTCTGATTAAATACATATTTTACTGATGGTACCCACCTTGAAATTTTATTCGGGAATCACCTGTAGTAATCCCCTGAGCATACTTGCGGGAGATATACTATTTATTTTCTAATAAGTGAACATTGCCTTAGGTTTTAAAATAAAATGCAATCACTTTTTTTTATTAATCCTAATTGAGCTAAGGTAGATTAAAGGTTTTTTTCTAGCTTAAGGTGTAAAATTATGAATTTAAAGGACCTAGAGGTATTAAACCTAAATGTAAACCCTAATATTTACCCTATTTCATTTTTAAACCAGTTATTGAATCGAATAACCGAGATGGTCCCTCGAGCATTTAGGTGAGGGCTAACTTGTATTATTTCCTAAATTAAAAGACTAGTTTGAAATCTAATCTGAAAATAGAGGTTATAATATTAACCCAAATTAATTTTAATATTCGAATTATTAAATTTGGACATCGAGCAAGAGCGAGAACCAAATTAAGAATTCTCCTAATTTAAGGACTAAATCTGAAATAAAAGTAATCTAGATGGGGACTAAAATATTAAAATCAAAATCAAAATGGATTTAATTTAAAAGACAAATGATCTAACAAGGACTAAGTTAAAAGGGATTTAAAATTGAAGGCCAAAATAAAACAATTAATGAATATAAAGAAGTAAAATGTAATAAAATAAAAACAATAACTAGGTCAAAAATAAACCGTGACTAAACTGCATAAAATAAAATAACAGTAGCTAAAATACAAGAAAAATAAAAGTTAGTAGTTAAATAAGAAATAAATAGTGATCAAAATGTAAAATTTAAAAACTATAACATCATATTCATAAATAAAATAATGAGAGAACTAATTAATGACTTAAATGGAACAAAACAAAAATAAGTGAATAATTTTAGATAAATAAAAACGCAAATAGGTGACTAAATTAAAATCAGAAATAAAAGATTGATAAAATTGCAATAAATTAGAAATGAAAGGTCCAGTGACCAAAATGTAAAAACACGACAAGCATAGGGGGACCTGGACTAAGATTTTACCAGAAAATACATAGCATACATGTAAATGGGAAAATTATGGAATCAGTCCCTGACAATTACTATTTTGCAAAAACGTGGCAAAGTTTGGGGGGACCAAAACGTAATTTCCTCTAGAAAAAATTATTACTGGTCAAAAATAAAATGGGAATAAACTTTGAACTTTATTTTATTGCTTATGGGTTTGTTGAAAACCGAGAGTTTTACAGTGTATTTCGTTCGGTTTTTATACCCATTTACAATGGAAATGGAAATGATTGCTCTTATTTACTTGCTTTGTCTGATGTAGTGGAGTGGAGTGTTGGAGTAGTGTCGTGCACGGGAGGATTCTACAGAGATTGGTGCAGTGATCGGTGCCTGCTGGTTGGGGCAAAAAAAGGTGCATGTTGAATGGGGGTTGGGGCGGCTGCTAGGGTTTGGTTTAGATTTGGGTCGGGTTTTGGGTTTTGTTTGGTTTTATTTTGGGTTTCTAGTTTTGATTGCTTTGTTCGTGGGTTTTAATTGGGGTTTAGTTTGGTTTAGATCGAGTCTCGTTTGTAAAGAAAAAATGGTGCTTACATCGTGTCCCGGAGGAAATTGAGCAAGACGTAGATAAGGCACCTTAGGCACCCCATCAGAACCATCGACGTCGATGTGTCATCGTTGTTAGTGTCAATGTCCATCTCCGATGACACACATGAGCTCGGAGGTGATGTCAGTGATGCAGTTGCCAACTGGCTTGGCGATCCCACTCTCGAGTTATGACTTGGTGGCGACAGGTTTTGCTTCAAATCAAGCTTGGGACCATTTCTTCGACTCATTTTTGTATTTCTCACGAATAGAAATTGACCTGAATGAAACATGCATGTAAGATATAACCAAGAATGGAAGGAAAAAAAAAGAAAACTCAATTGAATTGTATTGAAAAAAAGATTGAAGGTGAGAGAATAAGAGGTGGTGATGGGATTAAAGAAGAATGAGTTAAATATATAAAGGATAAGTGGACTGAGAGAGGAGGGGTTTTACTTTTATTTAAAGCTTTAATTAAATTATGGTGGGGAGTGATGGCGATGTGTAGGAGAAAAGTAAGAGCAAATAGTATTGCAATCTACCAAATATATTCTATACATTTAACAATTTGACTCATTATTAGAAAAGTTAGCTCCATTATTATTTGAATTTAGATAATTTTTTGAATAATTGGGGATTATAAGATAGTATATGTTTAAAGTTTTATTAGTCTATTTAGGATACATTGGGGGCTGAGGGTGGCCACGTACTCACCCTGAAATACGAATTTTCTTTGGTTAGTTACCTATTTCACCTATGGTACCCACTCTGAAACCTAATTTTCTCTGATTAAATACATATTTTACTTATGGTGCCCACCTTGAAATTTTATTTGTGCCTACTCCATTAAAAAATTGTGTTGTTAACATATATATGCCCACTCTCAAAAATATTTCTGGATCATCCATTGAATCAGTCAAAGTTCTCTCCCTTAGCAGATTTTCTTGACAAGTGCAAGATTCCAAAACCTCGCAAAAGAAAAGACTGGATTTAAGCTCTACGAAATATAAAAGATATTGAAGTAGTCTGGAAAGCGTATTGGTTGCCCAGGGAAGACATATGGTATAGATGCGTTAATGAAAAATATGTTATGTTATATGGACTATGGGGAGCAATTGGCTATACTCCTTTGATGGTACTTCGATAGTTTAGTGCTTGAAAATTCATACCACCTACTCGTGGACTGGAAGATATAGATTTTTCCTTTTCTACCCCAAATTATAGAGACTGGATCTCGAAGATATACAATGTTTGGCAAAAGAACTATTTTTTGAATTTTGAGATGATAGAACCAACATTCACGTTGACTTATGAGGTTTGGAGGACGGGTAAAATCAATGATAACACCCAGGAACCAAATTTAGAATATGGGTTGACCATGTAGGAACAATTAAGAAGGCACCTGACTGAAGAAAAACTATTAAGTGAAGAAAACAAGCTGATTAATCTGGATAGAGAAAAAGATCAAAGACGTTTCTCAGATGAGAAAAAGATGTAGGAACTCGGGCTAGTAAAACGAGATGGGGTATAAAGAAGTGGAAAAATATATGAAGGCTAAAGGTCTACATCATACAACTATAGCTTTGAAAGTGAAGTTTGATGGAGTATAAATAAGTGCAAGAATAAGCAAGAAAAAAAATAAGTGAGCTATGTAATATGCCCAGAGATTAAGGGAACAAAGAAATGAGGAGAATCAAGAGTTGGAACAAAGGCAAACATAAATTGAGCAACTCGAATCACAACTTATTAGTTTAGAGGAGGCTTTTCAGAATCCCTACAACAGTAATGTCATTTTCCTTCGAAGAGAGAATGAGACCTTGAAGAAAAGAATATCTGATTTGGAATGAGGTGAGTTGATTTACTTATCAGCTCAAGAAAATACTAGGCAAGAAAGTGGAGCTTTGAAGAGTAAGATTGCTGAGTTGGAGGTTACAGTGCAAAGATACAAGGAACGAATCCAACAACTCAAAGGGAGCCAGCTTTTAACTAATCAAAAGATTAGGACTGTACTGATCCAAGCTAATGATACCATTCAGATACAACATGAATCGATGAAGAAGACAGTGGAGTAGGCTAGCAAGGTTGCTCAATAAGTCTTTAAGTTGTATGAAGAAGCTGCTACATTGATAGTCTTTCAGGTTCTAGAATTTGAAGAAGAGCAATGCATTATTGAGATGATGGTGGATCTCGAGAAGTTAGGAGATATGACTAGATATTATATGTAGTTCTCTGTTGGTATATTTTCTTTACCCAAGTGCTTAGGCATTGTGTTGTTGAGAATTTTTGAATGAACTAGTTATTCTGGAATCAATACCTTTTGCACTAGCATTTTCATGTTTTTCCAATCTTTATGTCTCAATTCATTGCATTCTAACATTCATTAATCAATTCAATAAAACACAAAATGAACACGGTAAGATTTCTAATCACAGTTACCCTGGCCCTCAATAGTTGTAAAGAGATCACACACCCCTACTGTACTAGTAACTCAACCAAGAAAATGGATGAAAGACTAGCCCGAATAGAGCAAGATCAACGAGACACGCAATAAGAAATGATAGATAGACTGAGTAAACCCAAATTTGATATCGTGAGTTCGTAATCGGACTTACTAAAGAAGATTGAGGTCATATTAAAAAAGCATTCGACTACCAGAATGACCACTACTGACCATTCAGCATCGTCGAGATAGGCAACTTAGGATTCTTTCAAGGGATACCTTGTCAGACCCACACAACGAAACCCAATGCTCCTCTTGAGGTATGACGTTTCTCTCTACTTAGGTAAATCAGGTTTGAGCTCGAGTTTAGAGATATGATATGCGACAATCCTAAATAATTTCATAGAAATGTAAACATTAACCATAGAGAAAATATTTTTTGATTGATTTGAAATATCATAAGAAACAATAAATTAAACAATATCGAACTCATAATTTCCAAAATACTAAATATAGGGTAACTAACTCGTGGCTTGACTCTAAATTGTTTTAAAAACAAAACGTCCTCAGTGGAGTCACCAAGTAGTCGACACCGTTTTTCGCCCGAGCGGGGAAAGATCAATACCGACTCAGGGTTTTCTTTTGAAAATGATTTCGAAATGTGAGGAGTTATCACCACTCATTTAATGTGGGATTAGGACACCGTGAAAATCGGGTGATTTTAATAAAACATTTTATTTGTATCAAAATACCTAGTTTTAAGGTCTGTGAAAATCCAAAATCGAGTTCAGGAGTCAGTTACACGTGGGGAAGGATTATTAACCCAAGAAGCGCCCAAAAATTGGTCCCTAGTTGGTTACCATATATATAGAATCAAAAATTTTGAGTTCGATCTTTATTTAATTTGAAAATCATTACGGATGTAAAAAGTTGAAAAGTGTATTCGTTTATTAAGGTCGATAGCATTCTCCCCTAGCATGAACTCGGGAGATCAACTATTGTGCCTAATAACTGAATACTGCCTCATTTTTAAAAAAATCATGATTCGGTTTTAAAAAGGAAGTCGACTTATTTCGAGAATCACCTGTAGTCACCCTTGAACATACTTGCGAGAGATATATTATTAATTCTCTAATAAGTGAACATTGCCTTAGGTTTGAAAATAAAATGCAATCAAACAAATGTTTAATAATCCAAATTGAGCTAAGGTAAATTAAAGTCTTTTTATAGCATAAGGAGTCAAATTATGAAATTAAAGGACCTAGAGGTATTAAACCTAAATGTAGGCCCTAATATTTACCCTATTTGATTTTTAAACCAATTATTGAATCGAATAACCGAGATGGTCCTTTGAGCATTTAGGTGATAGCCAACTTGTATTATTTCCTAAATTAAAAGACTAGTGTGAAATCTAATATGAAAATAGAGGTTATAATATTAACCCAAATTAATTTTATGATTCGAATAATTAAATTGGAACCTCGAGTAAGAGCGAGAACCAAATTAAGAATTCTCCTAATTTAAGGACTAAATATAAAATAAAAGTAATCTAGATAGGGACTAAAATATTAAAATAAAAATCAAAGAGGATTTAATTTAAAAGATAAATGATCAAACAAGGACTAAGTTAAAAGGGATTTAATACTGAAGGCAAAAATAAAAACAATTAATGAATATAAAGAACTAAAATGTAACAAAATAAAAAAATAGATAAATAAAAAATAAACTGTGACTAAACTCCATAAAATAAAATAAGAGTGGCTAAAATGCAAGAAAATAAAAGTTAGTAGTTAAATAAGAAATAAATAGCGATCAAAATGAAAAATTTTAAAATTATAGCATCAGATTCATGAATAAAATAAAGAGAGAACTAATTAATGACTAAAATGGAACAAAGAAAAAATAAGTGAATAATTTTAAATAAATAACAACGCGAATAGGTGACTAAATTAAAATCAAATATAAAGGAATGATAAAATTGCAATAAATTAGAAATGAAAGGTCCAGTGCCCAAAATGCAAAAACACGACAAACATAGGGGGACCTGGAATGAGATTTCACCAGAAAATACATAACATACATGTAAATGGGAATATTATGGAATCAGTCTCTGACAATGACTATTTTGCATAAATATGGTAAAGTTTGGGGACCAAAATGTAATTTCCCCCAAAAATGTTTTATAAATACAACTTTTTCTTTTTTATATATTTTTTCATTTTTTTTAAACCTAGAGGGAGAGGCTCTCCCATCTCTCTAGAAAACCGGCCCTCGCCGGTCGTCGGGCCATTGTCGACTGTCACGCCGCCACCGTCGTCGGTGGCCGTTAGCCACCAAACTTCACCAGGAGGCTTGTCGCGACCTCCCCATCACAGATCTGGACTCGTCTTCGCACAAAATGACCTCCAATGCCGTGAAAATAACAGAGAGTCTTCAGCTTTCTCGGGCTCCGGCACCTCCGCTGACTCAGATAAGCCCCGATCTACTCCCTTTCTTTTATTTTTATCATTGTTTTTACTGTAAAATGGTTGGTTGTTGTTTCAAAATAAAAACTCCCTTTTTATTCGATTTTCGAAACTAAAAGCCCTTTTTCATTCCCATTTTTAAACTAACACAAAAAAAATGTTCTTTTTTATGTTATTTGAAACTGACAAAGGAAGGTGCACGTTGATTGGGAGTTTGGGGTGGCTGTTAGGGTTAGGTTTAGATTCGGGTCAGGTTTTGGGCCTTCGGGTCGGGTTTTGGGTTCTGTTTGGTTTTATTTTGGGTTTGTAGATCTGATTGCTTTGGTCTTGGGTTTAATTGGGGTTTGGTTTGGATCAAGTCTCGTTTGTAAGTAAAACAATGGTTGGACACCCCACCAGAACCATCGATGTCGATGTGTCACAGCTGTTAGTGTTGATGTCCATTTCCAACGACACGCATGAGCTTGGAGGCGATGTCGGTGATGCAGTTGCCGATTGGTTTGGCGATCCCACTCTCGGGTTACGACTTGGTGACGACATGTTCAACTTCAAATAAAGCTTGGGACCATTTCTTCGACTCATCTTTTTACTTTTCACGAACAGAAATTAACATGAATGAAACTTGCATGTAAGATATAACCAAGAAAGGTAAAAAAAAAAGAAAACGCAATTGAATTGTTTTGAAAAAAGATTGAATGTTATGAATTTACCTTGAAGGTGAGAGAATATGAGGTGGTTATGGGATTGAAGAAGAATGAGTTAAATATATAAATGAGAAGTGGAGTGAGAGATGAGGGGTTTTACATTTATTTAAAGCTTTAATTATATATGGTTGGGACTAGTGGCGATGTGCAAGAGAAAAGTAGGAGCAAATAGTATTGCAATCTACCAAATATATTCTGCACATTTAATAATTTGACTCATTATTAGTAAAGTTAGCACCAATATTATTTGTATTTAGATAATTTTTTGAATAATTGGGGATTATAAGATAATATATGTTTAAAGTTTTATTAATATATTCAGGGTCCATTGGGGGTTGAGGGTGGCCACGTACTCACCATGAAATACGAATTTTCTTCAGTTAGTTACCTATTTCACTGATGGTGCCCACTTTGAAACTTGAATTTTCTATGATTAAATATATATTTTACTTATGTTGCCCACCTTGAAATTTTATTTGTGCCCACTCCATTCAAAAATTGTGTTGCTAACATATATATGCCCATTCTCAACAATATTTCTGGATCCACCATTGAATCAGTCAGAGTTCTCTTCCTTAGCAGACTTTCTTGACAAGTGCAAGATTCCAAAACCTCACAAAAGAAAAGACTGGATTTAAGCTCTAAGAAATATGAAAGATATCGAAGTAGTCTGGAAAGTGTATTGGTTGCCTAAGGAAGACAAATTGTACAGATGCATCAATGACAAATATGTTATGTTATATGGACTATGGGGAGCAATTGGCTATACTCTTTTGATGGTACTTCGATAGTTTAGTGCTCAACAATTCATACCAGCTACTCATAGATTGGAAGATATTGATTTTTCCTTTTCTACCCCGAATTATAGAGACTGGATCTCGAAGATATACAATGTTTCACAAAAGATTTGTTTCTTAAATTTCAAGATGATAGAACCAATATTCACGTCAACTTATGAGGTTTAGACGACAGGTAGAATCAATGATAACACCCAAAAACTAAATTTAGAAGATGAGTTGACCATGTAGGAACGATTAGGAAGGCTCCCAACTGAAGCCAAGCTATTAAGAGAAGAAATTAGGCTGATTAATTTGGATAGAGAAAAAGAGCAAAGAAGTTTCTCTGATGAGAAAATGATGTGGGAACTCTGGCTAGTAAAACGAGATGGGGTGGTAAAATAGTTAACCAAAGAAAATGAGAGAATCTAAGAGACTTTCGATGCAATAGACTGAGATTTCAGAGAATTCGAAAAGAATATGAAGGCTAAAGGTCTACATCATACAACTAAAGCTTTGACAGTGAAGTTTGATGGAGTATAAAGAAGTACAAGAATAAGCAAGAAAGAAAATAAATGAGCTATGCAATATACTTAGAGATTAAGGGAACAAAGAGATGAGGCCAATAAAGAGTTAGAACAAAGGCAAACACAAATTGAGCAACTCAAATCATAACTTATTAGTTTAGAGGATGGTTTTCAGAATACCTACAACATCAATGTCATTTTCCTTCAAAGAGGTGAGCTGATTACTTATCAGCTCAAGAAAAAACTAGGCAAGAAAATAAAGCTTTGAAGAGTAAGATTGATGAGTTGGAGGCTACAGTGCAAAGATGCAAAGAACGAATCCAACAACTCAAAGGGAGCCAACCTTAACTAATCAAGATATTAGGACTGCACTGAGCCAAGCTAGTGATACCATTCAGATCCAACATGAATCGACAGTGGAGTAGGCTAGCAAGGTTTCTCAATAAGTCTTTAAGTTGTATGAAGAAGCTGCTACATTGATAGTCTTTCAGGTTCTAGATTTTGAAGAAGAACAATGCATTATTGAGATGATGGTGGATCTCGAGAAGTTAGTAGACATGGCTAGATATTATATGTAGTTCTCTGTTGGTATATTTTCTTTACCTAAGTGCTTAGACATTGTGTGTTGTTGAGAATTTTTGAATGAACTAGTTATTCTGGAATCAATATCTTTTGCACTAGTATTTTCATGTTTTTCCAATCTTTAAGTCTCAATTCATTGCATTCTAACATTCATTCATTAATTTAATAAAACACCAAAGTAACACGGTAAGATTTCTAATCGCAGTTACCCTGGCCATCAATAGTGGTAAAGAGACCACACACGCCTATGGTACTCATAAGTCAACCAAGAAAATGGAAGAAAGACTAGCCCGAATCAGGCAAGATCAAGGAGACACGCAAGAAGAAATGAGAGATAGACTGAGTAAAACCGAAGTTGATATCGTGAGTTCACAATCAAACTTACTAAAAAAGATTGAGGACATATTCAAAAAGCATGCAACTGCCGGAATGACCACTGCTGACCATCCAATATCATCCAATTAGGATCCCTAACATCCACCAGGTTTTGGCTCTGAACCATCTCACCCAGTAGGCTAAGCGTCTGAACCACAACACCCATCGGGTCTTACACCATATCCATCGCATCCTCCATGTTTTACACCTGTGCATATTTCTGTTCGCTCCCTAACTCCACAAGAGACTCAATCTTGATTCTATTTGGCTAACCACCACCACCACACAGAGCCTTCATTCCCGGTGAACTATTCACTTGTAGCTAGAGAAAGACCTGTCGAATCGGGAATAGAAGAGTTACCACCTAACTTTAATGAATTGGCTGAAAAGAAAAAGTAAATAGTGAGCTCACATAGCAACTTAGGAATCTATGGGAAAAAGTAAAGTCAGTAGAGGTAATTAAGTCATTTTATTGAATGGACGCTAGGGAACTAATCTTTGTCCCTGACCTTATCCTCCCTCTGAAATTCAAGGTGTCGGATTTTAAAAAGTATGATAGAATCACCTTTCCATCAGCCCTCCTCACCATGTATTATAGGAGGATGGTTGGCTATACCGAAAATAAGAAGTTGTTGGTATATTGTTTCCAAGATTGTTTGGATATGCTACAAAGTGGTACAACCAGCTAACAAGATCTCATGTCATATCATGGAGATATTTAGCCAAAGCATTTTTGGAGCAGTACCGCCATGTCACTAATTTGGTCCATGACCGATGGACTCTAGAGAATATGAAAAAGTGACATAATGAAACTTTTAGGCAGTACACCCAGATGTGGCATAATGTAGCCGCCCTGGTGCAGTCCTTACTACTGGAAAATGAAGTCATCGTTATATTCGTGAACACCTTGAATACTCTGTATCTCAGACATCTGTTAGGAAACGCCACCCCGAATTTTACTGATCTAGTCATTTCAAGCGAATTAATTGAAAATGCCATAAAGAGTGGTATGATCAAGGGTGGAGAATGGTTTAATAAGCCCTATTATAAGAAGAAAGATAATGAGGTGAATCATATGAACACTTACCACAAAAATGTTGTAGCTAGTGTCACGATCACCCAGACTAGGGTAGAGAATACAAATACCAATAAAAATAGAGGGTCGAGGAAAGAGCCTACGAGAATGACATTCTCACCTGTGTAAATATTGTATTCTTAAATATATGCCTCGCTGTTGAAAGTAGACATGGTATGCCCCTATAAGTTGATGCCACTCCGGCCGCCTTACCTTCATTGGTAGATGCCAACGCCCACTACGAGTATCACTCAAGGATTATCAGCCATGATATCTAGAACTACCCGTTATTCAAGAAGATTGTGCAAAATATGATCAACACAAGAGATCTAGAATTCAAGACACCATATGCAAGCACTTATCCCCTGCCCAGTCATGGGGGTAACGAGTAAATATGATGGCGAAGAGGATAATAAAAGGTTGAAGAAGGGTGTGTCAGAAATCAAGTCTCATCTTAGCTTGGTGTTCGAACGATTATGTAAAACAAGGATGATCAAGGGTAATCCCGAGCTGAAGCCTATTGGATGTAAAGTGTATTATGATTATCACCAAGAAGAGGGTCATAACATTCAAAATTCTCTTGAATTTTGAGAATTACTTCAGGAGATGATGAACAATGGTTAAATAGAATTCTTTAATCATGATGAGTACAAAAGAAAGATGGATGCTTGCACGAAGAATGGTTCTATTAAGACGCAAGGAACAAGAAAACTCGTGATCATCACAATCAATCCTTGAAATGAGAGCTCATCGTTAATGAATCCTAAAGTCGTTATTACAAGTATATCCCCTTTCCCATTTAAAGACACACGATAGGTTCCTTGGAATTATGCTGCAAATGTGTCTCTGCCAAGAAGGTTGAGACCCTTTGAGATAATAGAGAATGAGAGGAAACCAATCACTGAAGAGGTGAGTGAAGTAGGCCACTTCACAAGGAGTGGAAGATGTTACTCACCCGAGACGTCCACATGTAGACAAGGTGAAACCCAAAGCCAAGGTAATAGTAGTGCCGAAAATATTTAACGAGGAACCTCCCCCAGTAATTAATGAGCCAGTGACTGAGGCTTATGCTCATGAATTCCTAAGGTTCCCTAAGCATATTGAATACAATGTGGTAGAGCAACTTCATAAGAAGTATACCAAAATCTCAATATTAGATTTTTTTAATGAATTTAGAGGTACATCGGAACGCCTTGCTGAAAGTGTTAAACCATACATTTTTCTAAGAGGATATATTGACAAAAAAGCTAGACCAAATTTTGGGACATATATCTATAGACAATTACATCACATTCACTGATGATGAGATCCCAAAAGGTGGAATGGGATCCCTCAAAGCTTTAAATATCACTACCATAACTATGTTCTTCCAGGAGTACTAATAAACAATGGGTACATGCTAAACGTGATGCCTCCTTTGGCTACGCTGTAAAGGTTTCCCGTAGAAAACTCACACATGAGAGCTTACCACAATGTTATCAGGGCGTTTGATGGAACCCAAAAACATGTGATGAAAAAATGGAGGTACATTTTTTGATTGTACCTACTATCTACAATGTTGTAATGGACATCCACCTGACCTTCAACTGCTTATTAGGGAGACCCTAGATTCATTCTATAGGAGCAGTCCGTTTATCTCTACACTAGAAGGTGAAATTCATGATTGATGGAAAGTTGATCAGTATTAGGGCTGAAGAAGAAATCATCACTTTAGTAACGACTGATGCCCCACACATTGACATCAATGAGAACACATTGGAATGCTCATTCAGAGTCTTAGAGTTCATCAATGTTGCATATGTTGTCGAATAAAGCAAATTTCCACCCCCCGTGCTATATAATTGTACCAAGATGGCAGTAAGACGAAAAACTTTGGGAAGAGGGGAAAATATCGAAAAAGGACTGAGAAGGAATCTACAAAGAATGGGTCAACCCGTAACTATTGAATGGAAGATAGACCGTTATGGGCTCGGATTTAAGCCCACATTCCAATAGCATGTCCAAGAACTGAGAAAGAGCGTTGAAGCAAGAAAGGCCAAAATGAAAGGTGAAGATATCCCTTGGGAACGTATGTCATTCCCTCCTATAGAGAGTTCTTTCAAATTTGGAGGGGTATATGATATGGAGCAACAATTGACTGATGCTATCAAGACTAGGGAACTGATGAAAGAGCAAAATATGTTGGGTGAGGCTTTCGAAGGACTGTTTGTCAACATGATTATCGGGGCCTATCAGCCTGAAAAGTTTTTAGTTGGAATCCGTCCTTTGTTCCCTGGTGAAGAACTCAACAACTGGACTACAGAGGACCTCCCTATAGTTTTTAGTTCTAATTCAAAGTAATGCTCAAGGATAACTTTTGTCCATACTTAAAAGTAACAAAAGGAACTTTTTGTAGGAATCAATGTTACCAGAACTGATTAATAAAATATGTTTTTCTTATTTCTCAAATGGAAATCACTTTTATTCTTCGTATTTTTTCATCGTGTTCTTTGCACCATATTCTTCATTACATATTCTTTATTTTTTTACATTCATATTCCAATACATTCGAGCCAAAATTTATGCATATGTCACAATGATATTAGCATGAATGTTCCTGAATTCGGTCATAATATATATTTTGAGTGACCTTTGTGTCTAGAAGAAGTCAATGAGTGCGAAGATGAAATAGATTGTGATGTTCCTAATGAGTTATTAATACTGATGAAAAAGATAAAAATTGGCACTACTTTGTCCGCAGGAATAAGACAATAATTGATAAGTTTGCTCCAAGAGTTCAGGGACATCTTTGCATGGTCGTACCAGGATATGCCTGGGTTGAGCACTGATATATAGTAGTTCATAAGCTACTAATTAAACCAAAATACAAGCCAGTTCAGCAGAAACTTAAGAGAATGAGGCCATATGTACTATTACATATCAAAGAGGAAGTGACAAAACATATTGATGTGGGTTTCCTTCAAGAGGCAAAGTATCCTGAATGGGTAGTCAATATCGTCCCTGTACCTAAGAAAGATGAAAAGGTCAGTATGTGTGTGGATTACCGAGACCAATAGGGCTATCCCGAAAGATAATTTCCCCTACCTCATATAGATACTCTGGTAGACAACACTGTGGGGCATTCATGGTTTTCCTTCATGGATGGCTTCTCGGGATATAATCAGATCAAAATGAATCTTGAAGACATGGAAAAAATGAAATTTATAACTATGTGTGCCACTTTCTGTTATAAAGTGACGCTGGTCGGGTTGAAAAATACTAGGGCAACCTATCAAAGAACCATGGTGACTCTCTTCCATGATATAATGTATGAGGAAATAGAAGCATACATGGATGATATGATTAACAAATCTTAAAATGAAGAAGAACATATACAGAACCTAAAAAAAACTCTTCCAAAGGATGAGAAAGTACCAATTAAATCTCAATCCATCCAAATGCACATTCGGGGTAAAATCAAGGAAATTACTAGGCTTTTTGATGAGTAAGAAAGGAATTGAGATTGATCCAGACAAATTCAATGTGATTCAAGATCTTCCAACACCTCACACGTAGAAATAATTGTGAGGGTTACTTGGAAAACTAAACTATATATCTCGGTTTATTTCCCAATTGAACGATAAGTGTGATCTGGTGTTCACATTGCTTAAGAAGAATAACCTAGAGGTTTAGAACAAGGAATACCAAGAAACTTTGGAGATTATAAAGAAATACTAGTAGCACCAGTGCCTGGCAGGCTGTTAATTCTCTAGTTGACAGTTTTCGAGAATTCAATGGGGTGTGTGTTGGGGCAACATGATGAGTCAAGAAGAAAGAAGAGAGCCATTTTTTACATGAGCAAGAAATTCACCGATTGCGAAACTAGATACCCACCAATTCAAAAGTTGTGTTGTTTTTTAGTTTGGGAAACCCGAAGGCTCAGGCAGTATATATTATACCATACCACATTATTAATATCGAGGAAGGGTCCACTAAAATTCTCAATGGAATCTCCCACCCTGACTAGCATACTGGTTAGGTGATAGATGTTGTTATTTGAGTTTGATATTGTGAATATGAGCCAAAAGACAATAAAATGGAGTACAATAGATAACTTTGTTGTGAGTCATGCCTCGGAAGATTACAAGTCTCTAAACTTGAATTCCCCAAATGAAGATTTATGTGCATCTTAACTGAAGAAGAAAATGCCATGAAAGACAAATCCTGGAAATTGTACTTCGATGGAGCCTCTAAAGCTTTGGGGAAAAGAATTGGGACAGTTCTGGTTTCCTCAAAAGAAATCTATTATCCTTTCACAAGTAGATTGGAATTATTTTGCACCAACAACATGGAAGAATACGAAGCATGTGTTATGGGGTTAAAATCAGCCATTGAGAGAAAAGTCAAAACACTTAAAGTATATGGAGATTCCTCGTTAGTAGTATACCAACTAAGGGGAGAATGGGAGACAAAAGACCCAAAATTAATTGAATATTGAGATTTGGTCCTTGAACTATTAAAATAATTTGAAGATGTTACATTCAGCTATCTTCCCCGAGAGAACAATCAAATGATCGATGCTCTGGCTACGTTGGCTATGATGTTTTAGGCAAATAGGAAAGCAGACATGATGCCAATCGAGATGCAAGTATGTAAAACTCCGACACATTGTTATCTCCTAGAAGAAGAAACAGATGGCCATCCATGGTACAATGTTATTTTACAGTATATGAGATACCAAACATATCCGCCATTGCATCTGAAAATGACAAGAAAACAATTAAAAGAATGGCAGTCGGATACGTCCTAAATGGAAATATCTTAAACAAAAGGGGTAGTGATCAAGTTTTGTTAAGGTGTGTGACTACCAAAGAAGCAAAGAGCATTATGGAAGAGGTGCATTGTAGAATATTGGAACACATGCAAATGGTTTATCTATGTCCAGGAAAATTATGAGATATAGGTACTATTTGCCACGATTCATACAGATCGAGTTGATTATGTGAGAATATTCCACAAATGCCAGATATATGTAAATAAATCAGGCATCACCTTTGCCTCTATATGTTATGATCTCACCTTGGTCGTTTTCTATCTGAGGTATGGACGTTATTGGGGCAATCACACCAAAGGCTTCGAATGGGCATCGCTTCATCTTAGTAACAATTGATTATTTTACTAAATAGGTAAAGGTTGCTTTCTATTCCAGTATCACAAGATCAACAGTTTGCAAGTTCATAAAAAGAGAGATAATTTGTCGATATGGTTTGCAAAAAAAGATCATCACATATAATGCTACTAATTTGAATAACAAGATGATGTATGAACTCTGTGCATAGTTTAAGATAAAACATGCCAACTCTGTAACCTACCACTCAAAGATGAATGGGGCAGTGGAAGAAGCAAACAAAAAAATTAAAAAGATCATTATGAAGACTACTAAAACCTATAGAGATTGGCATGAGAAATTACCCTTTGCCCTATATGGATATCATACGACTGTGTGAACATCGAAAGGGGTAACCCCTTTCTCTTTGGTCTATGTAGTAGAGGCAGTCATACCCATTGAGGTTGAAATCCCATCACTTAGAGTTTTGAAACAAGTAGAGTTAGATGAACCTGAATGGATTCAATCTCACGTTGATCAACTAAATCTTAATGAATAAAAGAGACTGAAAGCTATATGTCATGGATAGATGTACCATAAAAGGATGATACGAGTACACTATAAGAAATTTTGCCCAAGAGAATTTTGAGGCTTAAAAATATCTTGCCTATTCATAAAGATTTCCATGAGAAATGGATGCCTAATTGGAAAGGGTCATATATTGTCAAAAAGGCCTTTTCCAGAGGACCGTTGATTTTGGAAGATACAGATAGAGATGTATTAAGGAACCCAATAAATTCAGACTCTGTCAAGAAATATTACACTTAGAAAAAAAAAAGACAAAAATGAAGAAAAAATGAAAGAGAAAAAGAATGAAAAAGTGAAAATGAAAAAGTGGGTTCAATATGAAAATCCGCAAGCGGCGTCTTGAAACCAAAGGAAGGATTTGAGTTGAAAATCTAAAAAGGCGGCTCAAGTGCATTTTGATATTAAGGCATATTGAAAATAAACTCTTTCGAAAGTCTGGTAGTTTGTGAGAGACTACACATCTGCATAAAGCTTCGTAACATTGAGATCTCTAGACAGAGGATCACCTCGGGGTGTTACATTAATTGATTCGGGAACACTTGTGCTAGAATTCATTGGGACATATTTCTTTTATTTCTAAAGTATCTACTCAATTCTTTTGAAGGCCATGACTTTGTGTAAAAACCTATATTTTATCAATAAATTTCATGATTATAACCCAGCTTTAAATGAGTAACTTCTCGATTTTAGTTTAAAATTAGCCTATATAGTGTAGGGAATCCAAGGCAAGCCACCATGTCAATATTCACACTCATTGAAACAAGTGATTGACAGAATGTGACATGAGAGATGTCAATAACCTGAATAATGAAATAAAAATAACACAGTTTTTTCCAATGCATATCTCTGACCTCTACTGGAAGAATCACTCATAGAATATTAAGATATCAATCTTGATTTTAGAAGTGAAGAAAGCCATGAGCATGGATCAGGAAAGGATCCAGCAAAGACGAGGGCTCGACAAAGATAGAAAAACAAAGATTTATACGACCATAGAGCTTGAAACATGAAAATCACATCATGCATGCATATTTAGGCATTCAAAAAAGTATGAGAAAACACATCCATTTGAATATATGACAAGAATTCAAAGAGTCGACAATGGTTTCATTACATGATTTTTTGCAAAATATGAGAACTTAGGCTCATCCATCACATAAGAAGTTGGATCAGCATCATCACTTTGTTCGAATCCATCACAGAATGAGATGGATCAACATTTCAAATGAAGAAGTTCTAATGAGAAGAACTTGTTCAACGTTTCGCTTAATTCCATCACTGAAGAAAGTGGGTCAACATTTCCAATGGAAGGGTTCGTAATGAGAATAACTCGTCCGATGAGGGATAAGAAGTTCATAATGAGAAGAATTTATTCAAACTTAGCTTAATTCTATCACATAAGGAGTTAGAACAGTACTAACCTTGGCTCATCCATCACATAAGGAGTTGGATCAACATCACCTTAGGTCATCCATCATATAAGGAGTCGGATCACCATCACCTTAGAAGGAGGTGGATTTACATCCTCAGTGAAGAGTTTGTAACGAGAATAACCCGCAGCTCGATAAGCATTGATCATATTGAAAAATGGTTTTTGTGTCTTTGCTCTGTTCTGATCCATTGAAATCAGTAAATAGGGGCAGTTTTAGTCACCATTTTTCAATTGTTATTATTATATTATTATTACTATTATTATTTTCATTGTTATATTATTTTTTTATATAAAATATTATTATTATTATTTATTACAAACTCGACCCAAGATTCAAGCCCAATACCCAATTAAAAACCCAAACCCGGGTCCAAACCAAATTTGAAACCCTAGCCCTAAACTAACCTAATCTAACCCTAACTCTAATGTATCTTTTTAGCTATCGCCACCAAAGTTGATTCCTGACGTCGTCGACTGAGCTTGTCCCACGTCCAGCCACATTGATCATTACTACCGACAAGCCTAACCAAACCAAATCCAATCAAAAACCTCAACAAAACCCAAAAAATATAGGCCATTAAAAATATAATCCATCATATGTAGATGAATACAGTAAATGTCAGAGGAGCAACAAGGGATTAGGATTTTTTATTTGTATCTCTATAAAAATTTGGGTATAAAACGCAAAAATAAACATGTAAGCTCTCATTTTTTAGGGATCAACCTAAAAGAAAAAAATATTTGAAGGTAAAAACATTTTTCTTTTCAGTTTTTATTCAACAAGAATGTAAATAAAGAAAAAAAAGGAAGTCGAAGAATTACCTAAGAGTGGTAGTCCAAACCGAGAGGTCGTCGTCCTCACGGTGGTCGGAGTAGGGAAACCAAAGGGGTTGATGTTTTTGGGAGTATTTAGGGGTTGTTTTGTGGTTATAGGTTTTGGTTTTAGTTTAAGTGAGTAGATCGAAGTGTTTAGGGTGTTTTGAGTTTGGTTTTAGGTGGTCTTGAGGTCGCTTGAGATAGGAGAATTCAAATTTTGAAGGGGTTTTTGGAGTATTTTGATGACTTATTTGGTGGTTTTGACCCCAAATTTAAGGTTTAAGAGAGTGAAACGAAGGTTGTAGCATCATTCAGGATTCAATTTAGGAACTCTGACCACCATGTATGGTGATCGGAACGGTAGTTGAAATGAAGACGTGTGGTCTGACGAAGTTACCCGGCAAGAAGAGAAGAAAAAGTTGAGAGAGAAAAGAGAGGTTTTTTAGGCTGGGTTACAAATGAAAAAAGGGGAACAATGGCTTTTATAGTAGAAGTTTAGGGGTAAATCGCATCTAGGTCCCCTAACTTTCACTGTGTTTTTACACATTAGTCCCTGACCATGTGTTTTTTATATTTTAGTTTCAAAACTTTTGTCTATATTGTGTGACGTTCCCTTTTATTTCAATAATATTGGCTGAAATAAATAATTGGTATAATTGCATTGTAATCCATCTAATTCTTCCGTGTTTTTATATTTTGGTCACTTGCAGTGATTGTTTTAATTTTATTTTAATCTTACTGGTATGATCATGTGTTTATTAGTGCATATTTGGCCTATAAAAATGGAAAATCACCATTTAGTCCCCTTATCTTACCCTTTTTTCACAGTTTGGTCACTAACTTGGGCCCTTTTGATTTTATTTTGAATACAAGATCTATTTATTGTAGTTTCCCTTCTTATTTTGTGATGTAGTAACTGCTTTGTTTTAAAATGGAAAATTGCTCTTAGATCCCCTTAGTTTACCTTTTTTTTATGTTTAGGTCATTGCTTTATTTCTGAAATTGCTTGCTTAATTTTAAATTGTTTTAAATTGGTATCTTTTTTGAACTTGTATGGTTATTTTTAAGTTAACCCCTGAATCATTCTACATGTTTTAATTTAATCCCTAGATTAATTTTTATTGATTAACTTAATATTAATTTGGTTTAATAAAACCACTTTTATATTTTTTAAGTTATTCATTAGTTTTTTTAATTAAATTTGTATTGTTAAGTTAGTACATTTAAATTTTATAATATGTATGCTTGTTAATTTCTTTTTATTTTATTTTGAAGCTTTTAATCCATATTATTTAAATTTAATGATTTCTTTACTTTATTAGATTTTGAAATCAACCATTTAGATTCAGATTCCTTTAAATTAAGTCCTTACTATAAATATTTAGGCTTTAGGGTTAGTCCTTATGTTTAGAATGTTCACACTTTATTCCATCAACTTCTTTAATTGGGAATTCCTTTAGCATAATTAAATAGGTTATTAATCAGAGCCTCCACTTAAGTTTAGATTTTGCTTTAGTCCTCTAAGTTAGGGAGTAATATGAGTTGGCCCTCGCGTTCATGCTCAAGGGACCATCTCGATTATTCGATCCAATAATTGGCTAAAATCAAATAGCTTTAGTATTAGAGCCTTCATTTCTAGGTTTAGTCTTCTAGGTTCTTTAAATTACATAATTTGACATTGTATGTTAGGGGAAGCCTTAATTAATTACCTAGTATAATTAGGTTGACATAATTGATTATTTAATTGCATTCCAATTTCCCAACTAAGGCAATGTTGATTTACCAAGGAATCAATGATATATCTCCCGCAAGTATGCTCAGGGGGTGACTACTAGTGATTCCCAAAATAGGTCGACATCCTTTTCAAGACCGCATCATGATTTCTTAAAATCATGGCAATGTCCGGTTATTGTGCATAATAGTTTATATCTCGCATTCTTGCTAGGGGCGAACATTGTTGGCTTAAATAAACTAACATCCTTTTCAACTGTGCATCCATAGTGAATTTTTTATTAAATAAAGTTCGAACTCTAGATTTCTAATTTTTTTAAATATAGGGTAATCAACTAGGTACCAATTTTTGGGCGCTGTAAGGGTGCTAATCCTTCCCCACGTGTAACTAACTCTCGAACTCATTTTTTTGGTTTTTGTAGACCCTAAACTTGTTATTTTGATAAAATAAAATGTTTTATTAAAATTACTTGATTTTTATGGTGTCCCGATCCCACCTTAAAATGATTGGCAGCTACTCCTTACAATTTCAAAATATTTTCAAAGAAAAACCTAAGTCATGCAAGTTTTTCTCCACCCGGGCAAAAAAACGGCAACGACGAATATGTTAAAATATGATCCCAAAATCTAATAAAACTATCATATCTCAGGCAACACGTTGACATCCAATTCATACTATTGTCAATTTTTTAACGGAGAAATGCGCACTTTGAACTTACTAAATTTCGAGTGACCATTTTGTAACTTTTAATAGTTGAGGGACTCAATAAAGTAACACCTTATTGTTAAAGGACCATTTTATAACTTTTAATAGTCGTTGAACTTAACAAAGCATCGCCCTATAGTCGATGGACTATTTGTGTAATTTACCCTATTTGATAATCGTATTTTTCTTTCATTTAAATTAGGTTAAGTGGTCGCATCTTAAAAATGCATTAAAGCAATTATATGAAATATATTATTAAGAATTGATTGCTTTTTGAAAAAATATGACGGAAAGAATGTCAAATAGGATATTTTGTGAAGAATTAAATTTGTATTTGTCATATGATGTAATACCCCTTTCATGCTTTCTCTCAACAATCTCCATAACTCTTTGCATTTATTTGTTTTAACGGTGTTTCGATCTATAATATGATTCCTCTTCCTTTCAATGCTCGAACCATCTTATTTTGGTATCTAGATTAGGATATAAAATTTTATGTTAAACAATACAAACTTAAAATCTTTAAGTGAAAATTTGAGATACGAAATTACAAAATTTCAGAAGATACAAAATTAAATTATCAATAGAAAACAAAAAAAAAATCTTTAAAATATATTGGATTTTAAGTTTTCTAAGAATACGATTGCAACTCGGCATTCCTTTAATCAATCCCTATCGTTAACACATTTTTTTCCTTCTCTCATTTGTCCATTGGTGATGGCATTTTCATCCTTAATCATATTTTTGGGTTAAAAAAATTGTATGATAAGAATTTTTGTTTACAAATGATGAATTTATAAATCATGTGATGGTGGACCAAAGTAACCCATCTTATAAATCTGCTTTCAAAGTACGAAGAAAATGTAGCCCTTTTGGGTCGAGGTATCAAACTCTTTATAAATGATGAAGTAAGCATATCGTCACTGCATCATCAGCTGGTGACGTGGCATAATTTTCTAATACAAAAAAGTCACTCAGTTATTAGGTAGTTTACAAACGAGTAATCTTATTTTAAAAAAATTATAATTTAATCATTAATAACAAACATATCATTTCATAGTTAAATATTATAAATGATTATGTGGTCTAGTATAATAATAATTTTAGTTCCTAAAGTTTATACATTCTATTATGTTGGTCCTAATTTGAAAGAAATCAATAAATTTTTAAATTTTTTATCAATTTAATTTTTCTTATTTCCCATAATTATTTGTTCTTCTTCTAAATTACTTGTATGGTATTGAATTTTTTTAATGGGGAATCGCATTTATTATTTTGTTTGAGATATACACAAGGTAGGAGAGTTGATAAAATCTTTCATATAGATTTTGTTTTTCAGTTGTACACTTAGAGAATATTCTTTTTCATATTTTGATGAAGCTTTCGAAGCATCGAATGCAGGTTTTATGGGTCGTCAGTCAATCTCATCTCTGTGTCATAGATTTATTTACATAAATATTGTGCAAGGCTGCAAGATGAGCTTACTCAACTATATAATTAGCTACTATTAGTTGATGAAAGCCTTTTTGTCATAACTTGTTGCTGCTTTATGATAGAATGCAGTTATTCAACATTTACTTTAATCCAATATGCTTATTTGGTTTGACAACATCGCGAAAATTATTAAATTGATAGATTTTGTAAATACAAAGGGTTAAAATTATTTAATTGTTTCAAATTCAAACCAATATTTTAATTGAACAATTAAACTATACTTTTTAGAAAATTAATGATCCAATAAATGAATTAAAAATTGAAAAGGAATAATTGCAAGCTCCTAGCAATATTGATATTCATTTCAAAGTTTTGGCAGTTGCAACTTGCAATTAAACCAGTTTACATAGTCTTTCTGCTAAAGAGGGAAGAAAGCCCAAAACCAGACCTAAACCTTATCTATGTTCCTATGATTAGATTTAGGATCTAAAAAGAAGAGAAAAAAACAACATGACTGCTTGTTTTGTCTATAAAGAAGAAAATTAAAACTAAAGGTGAAGGTGCAAATAGCACTATCCAAGAGAGAGCTAATTAGGTTCAGCTGCTCTTTCTTGTGTTGGTGGAGGCGGTGTTGGCCGTGTCACGGAGGAAATCGAGCAAGACGGTGCTCTTGCATTTGGGGCATTTAGGGTCATCCTCCGAAAGCATAACGTACATAAGGCACCTTGGACACCCCACCAGAACCATCGATGTCGATGTGTCACCGCTGTTAGTGTCGATGTCCATCTCCGACGACACACATGAGCTCGGAGGCGATGTCGGCGATGCAGTTGCCGATCGGCTTGGCGATCCCACTCTCGGGTTACGACTTGGTGGCGACAGGTTCAGCTTCAAATCAAGCTTGGGACCGTTTCTTCGACTCATCTTTGTATTTTTCACAAATAGAAATTAACCTGAATGAAACATGCATGTAAGATATAACCCAGAAAGGGGCGAAAAAACTCAATTGAATTGTATTGAAAAAATATTGAATGTTTTGAGTTTACCTTGAAGGTGAGAGAAGAGGAGGTGGTGATGAGATTGAAGAAGAAAGAGCTAAATATATAAAGGAGAAGTGGAGTGAGAGAGAGGAGGGGTTTTACTATTATTTAAAGCTTTAATTAAATTATGGTGGGAAGTGGTGGCGATGCGCAGGAGAAAAGTAGGAGCATATAGTATTTCAATCTACCAAATATATTCTACACATTTAACAATTTGGCTCATTATTAGAAAAGTTAGCACCAATATTATTAGTATTTAGATAATTTTTTGAATAATTTGAGTGATTATAAGATAGTATATGTTTAAAATTTTATTAATCTATTCAGGATCCATTGGGGGTTAAGGATAGCCACGTACTCACCCTTAAATACGAATTTTTTCGGTTAGTTACCTATTTTAATGATGTGCCAACTCTGAAACCTGAATTTTTATTTGTGCCCACTCCAATAAAAAATTATGCGTTGTTAACATATATACCCACCTTAAAAAATATTTCGGGATCCACTACTGAATCTATTGATAATGTATACACACTCTGCGAACGTAATTGCTCAAACCCAGAACCTCTAGGAAGAATAACATTCCCTTTTACCTTTTTTATGCCACTTAATGAGTTCAAATAAACTTATAAATATGTGAGATTGTAAAGAATAAATTTGGCTATTGACAACACATAGCCTCCATGTATATTTCCTCGAATCTAAAAATTTTAAGAAAGAGGAACACCTTCTTTACCACACAAGTTAGTTCAATTTAAAACCATCATTAATGTTCCATCATTTGTGTCAATTTTATAAATAAAAAAAGTTTAACTCTCTTTACCACCAAAGTTAGTTCAGTTTAAAAGCATCATTAATGTTCCATCATTTGGGTTAATTTTATTAAAAAAAATTAAGAGTTAAATTGACATAGTAAAGTTAAGGGGCTAGGAAATAATTATGCCTAAAAATATTTCATTAATTAAAATAATGATAATATAATATTTTATGTCACGATATTAATTAATGAGATTAATTTATTTAACTAA
Organism: Hibiscus syriacus; assembly: GCF_006381635.1. Taxonomy (NCBI): domain Eukaryota; kingdom Viridiplantae; phylum Streptophyta; class Magnoliopsida; order Malvales; family Malvaceae; genus Hibiscus; species Hibiscus syriacus. Next base: position 687,727 of record NW_024062549.1, on the reverse strand, counting down.
AATTTACTCAAAATATGCACTTTCTTTTAAATGCCGAGTCATTAGAAAGAGTATAGCTTACATTCATTGCTTTTACTTTAATGAGTATAACCAAACCAAATCGGTATGGAAAAAATTTGGAGTGTTAATATATAATAGGGAAAGAACCCAATCTATTTCACTTTTATGGATAAAAGTCAGATTTTTTAAAAGCAAAGGACACCAAAGAAATTAATATCAAACAACCAGAAATTTAATGAAAAAGGAATTTAGATATAGCAGTTAAACCCGATTTAAATGTTCAACAAAATATGAGATAATTAATGGCAATTCCACCAAAAATATTTCATAGGAAACATAACAGAGTTAAGACAATTTCTCTCCCCATATATTTTTGTTTGTCATTCCCGTTCCGAAGGATTCACCCTAGTTAATTCGGATCGACCCATGTCACACACCTGATTTTGGTAGATGAGTCTTCTAGTAGAGATTTTCTACATATACAAAGACTCGAACTCAAGACTTATTTAAACGATATCAAACTACTTACCACTTGAATCAACCCCGTTGATTTTCTCCCAATATCTTTCTCTATTAAGTCTTATTTAGATTATGGTTGAAAGAAAATTTCCCCTCAATTTCCAAGATTAAACCTTTAGCAATGCTTTCATTCTAAGAAATTATAAGGTAAAATACACAAATAGTCCCCCAACTATAGGGTGTTGCTTTATTGAGTTCCTCAACTATTAAAAGTACAAAATAGTCACTAACTATTCATATTTTCCAAACTCTTCATTTTTCATTAAAAAATTGACGACAGTCTGAACTAGACGTTAATCTACTGACTAGAGTATGATAAAAATATGATCCCAGAATCTCAAACGACAATCATATCTCGGCCAGCAGGTTAATGTCCAACTCAGACGAACTTTAATATTTTAACGAAAAAAGGACGAGTTTGGAACATATGAATAGTTAGTGACCATTTTGTAACTTTTAATAATCTAGGGACTCAATAAAGCAACACCCTATAATCAAAGGACCAATTTATAACTTTTAATAGTCGGGGACTCAATAAAACAGTGTCTTATAGTCCAAGGACCATTTACCTACTTTACTCTATTTTATATTTGTATAATTAAAATAAAAAATACGAAATATAAGCCAGCATGTGAACATAAATATAGATAAAACATCAATATATAGATTATTAATTTAAATTTTATTTTATTATTTTTAAATTTTATATAGATTTATTATTAAAGTGAATATATTTTAATTAATAGTATGTTTATGTGTACTTTATGATTGATACTGATTATAGTCAGACAAGTATTTTAATTGTAACTATAATTTTATTTATGTATTAAATTAATTAAACTAATTAGATTTTACAAATTAATGTTCGAGAAACGTCCAATCCGCACTAAGTATGCATGATTTCAATTCGAAAACTGACAAACCTAACAAATTATCTTTATTCATATAGAATAATAAAGGCATTGTGGTTTTTTTCTTCTTTAACCTGACTATACCCTTTTAAAACAATAATTATTGAATTTACCTTTCGAAAATCAATTTGTGAAATGTCACCTCTTTGTATTGTGAAGAGTAAATTATATAAACACATGCATCAACCTTTACCTTAATGATTACAGAAATTATTGTTATTTTAAAAATCATGAGTTTGAGCATTAATAATTATAAAATTGATTGGGCTTTTTTTTATAGAAGATACAACATAAAAGAAGCGTTTTTTCCTACGTGGCACAAATAGATTAGATCACTAAAATGTAATTTCCATCTAATGAACCTTTTCAAGGAAAAAATACTCTCAAATTATTTTTACTTGGTGGTTAAAGTTGAAGTAAAGATTTTCTGCACACCTTTTTTTTATCTAGTATTTTTTTTATTATTGATATGCTTAAGCGATATCAATATGTTTATCACTATAACAAATATCTTATTTTAAAGGCTTAATATAAAAATATTTAAATTATACTTTTTCTCGTTTAAGTGTTTAATTTTATTCAGTTAATGTTGGTAGTGACGAATACAAAAAAAATATTATTAGATGGGCTAATATAAATATAATAAAATATTTATCTAACATAATTCATATATATTTATCTTATTTTTATATATTTATTTATTTAAATTATATTCTATTTTTTCAATTATTGGGACATGGGGTGGGCCATAGCCTAGGTAAGCCTACCCCTAGATACGCTCCTGCATGTAGGTGTCTAGCGTTTTCGGCGTTACTATTTTAAGTGGCTACATCATAACGGTCGTTAAAAAAATTCATTATCCGACACTTATTATATTTATATTTTTTATGAAAAAATTAGTTTTGAAAATTTTAAAAATTTTAAAATCTAAAAAGAAGTCCTAAAACTCATGATCCATATTCCTTCCCGTCGCCGGCAAGTACATCACCATCAAACACTCTCACTCGTCGCTGGATTATACTACTGGCCATCTTTTACTGTCGTCCCAATAGCCTTACACTCATCACCCCCCCCCCCCAACCACCACTTAAATTCCCCGAAAACCATATACAAATGGTTGTTAAAAATGCAAAACAGGGATTTAAAATCCTTTGGAGATGCTAAAATCCCTTCGAGATGCATTACGGCCAGAAAACCTGTTGGAACGGTTGTTAAGTTTTTTAAGGCTTTGAGAGGGAGCGATCCAACTTAATATTGGAAAATGTTAAGTTTTAAAATAAGGAACAAATAAATAGATTTAGAGTCGTCATCGACCCTTGGGTTAGGTAGGTGTCGGAACCGTCTTTCGGTTGGGGTCCGAAAATTGGGCTTCGACTTGGATTAAATGAATTGGAGTCGCCACCGACCATTTTAAAATGAATTTAGGAGGGTCGGACACCATCTTACCTGATCTGCGTTGTACCAGAAACGTGTTGGGTTCGGGAGTCGGTTACGGTTAAGGAAAGATTAGCACCCTTGAACCGCTCTTTCGGTACCAATTAATTTACCGGTCGTCTTTAATTGTGAAAATTGTAAATTTAAATCGAAATTTAAAAATTCGGTTCGAATTACTCACCTTTGATTGATTGGAATTTCTCTAAAAATGGATCGAAAATGTTAGGAGAAAAACTACATAAATAAAAAAATAATTAAAATAAATAAATGATAAATCAAGAGAAAAAAATATAATATATATACATAAATATATAAAAATGACAAAAAAATAAAAAAAATAAAGAAAAATTAAAAAAATCGAAAGATGAGAAAAATGAGAGAAAGAAAAATTTAAAGGAAAGGAATAAACAAAAATAGTATAAATAGGGAATATATATATCAAAGAAAAAAAAAGATAACTGCTTAGAGGACCAAATTGAGACAAATTGAAATTAATGGCTTAAATTGGTATTAAGTTGAACTGCAAAAGAAAAAAAAAGTTAGTGGCCCAATCAAAAAATATAAAAAATATAAACGGGGATAAAATTGATTAAATTGGGAATTCAGAGGCGAATTTACAATCGGTGACCAAATTGCAAACCGATTCAAAATACCAGGGAATGCGGAAAGGATTTAAGAATCTTCTATTTGCGATTTAGTCCTTGGTATATAAATGGGCCAAGAGACCCTCTCCCAACTTCATTTCTCACATTTCTTCCAAACTTCTTATTCTCTAAACGAGAGAAGCTCCCAAGCTCTCTCCCTTTCCCCATGGCCGGTCAAAGTTCGGTGGCTTCTCGACGTGTCACCGCCAAAATACTCCCCTTAACCTCGTGCACACAAATCCAAGACCCAAAACACCAAGACTCACCCCTACTAGCGTAGATATAAAAAAAACCCTTCGGTTTTTTACATCCCCGACGAACCTTTCACTTTCCCGGTGACCCTTCGTTTCCGGTGTGTGCTCTCCTTTATGATTTTTTGCTGCTTTGTTTGCTTCCTTTACGCTGTTGTACCTGGGTATTTTGCTTTCTGGTTGTGTTTCGTTTGGACTTGTGTTTGGTTATTCCGTATCGTTCTTGTTGTGGGTATTTTGGCTCGATGTTGTGTTTTTGGTTTTCTGTATTGTGATTGTTTCGGCTTATGATGGTTTCTCGTGTACTGCTCTTGTGGCTTGTTGGCTCCATTCGTTTTTTGATTTGTTTACTGGTTTGGCCTCGATGGTTCTTGTTCGGTGTAGTTGTTTGGCTCTGTTTTGGTTGATGATCTCTGTATGATGGTTGATGGTTCCCCCCGGTGATGTTCTCTGTTGGGTTATTTATAACCACCTCCAGCGTTCATCGATTCCGATTATCATGGTAGTGCTCGTCGTTGACCGGAGATTTCGGGATGGGTCAGTCCCGATTTCCCCGGCCGAAAATCTTGCATTGTTGTGCGTGGTCCCTTGACTGCCGTTGGTGACTTTAGGCTTCTGGAACTTTCTATTTCTCCTATGCGGTGCCGGTTCCAAATGTGATTAGGGTTCTATAAACCCTAAACTAGATTAGGCTGGGTCAGGCCCAATGTTGGACTTCTGCTGGACCCAAAACGATGGACCTGAAACAAAACGAAACAAGTTAAAATGAATAAAATGAAATGAATAACATTAAATAAAAAAATAAAAAAATAATAATAATATGATATAAACTATATAATATATATTTCAAAAATATTTTTTTAAACTATATATTATATTTAAAAAAAATTCAAAACTATATATATAGTTTTCAAAATGTTTTAAAAATATTATATAAGTTTTAAAAAAATGTTTTTAAAACTATATATTATATAATTTTTCAAAAATATTTTCAAAACTATATATTATATAATTTCAAAATGTTTTAAAAACTATAAAATATATATTTTCAAAAATGTTTTAAAAACTATATATTATATTTATTTTCAAAATGTTTTAAAAATTATATAATATATAAATGTTTTAAAACATGTTTTCAAAATCATATATTATATATATATTTTCAAAAACCATTTGGAAACTATATAAATATATAGATATATATGAAATAAAAAATAAATGGACGAAAATAAGTGTCTACAGCAGGTCGAATACCTAAAAATACCTTTTAAAATAATTTTAAAAGATAAAAAATAATCTGTGTTTAACCAGAAATTCGTTTTGAAAAACGGTACGAGAGTCAATTACGCGTGAGGAATGATTAGCATTCCCACAATGCCCGAAATCGGTACTTAAGCGATTATTTATCATCTAAATATTGAAATTGAAAAATTATAATATACATTGAAATTATGATCATTTTTTTAAAAAAAATATAAGAGTTGTTATTATGTACGAACAATTCTCGAAATACTTCCCTTTTCAGTTAAAGGGACATTTCAATGGATTCCCCATACAAAATAATATTACCCAAATACATATATTAACTATATTAAAAAACCATTTGAATATAAAATGAAATATTTTATTCGAACAATTCTTGAAAACACACTCATTGTCAGTTAAGGAGCTTTTTTATAAATTCCTCGAGTAAAATAACATTAAAAATATTACAACTAGCGAGTAATTAACAAAATTTGCAGATGATGGAACAAAATAATAAAGATTGTGACTTTAATGATTAAATCATAAAACCAACAAAAGATCAAGGCAATCATTGCAAATCAAATAAATTACAAAGCATATAATACAAGAAAACATTACAAGCACTGGTAGTGTAATAAGCCCATATGTTTGGGACCAAAACAAAAGAATTCAATAAAATAAGCCTGAAATTAAAATAAACAAATGCAAATAACTTAAATTGACTGAATTGTAATACACATGAAATAAGAGGCCAAAATCAAAAATTTTAATAACATATTACAAGGGATCAAAAGTACAACTTCATAGATTTAAAGACCCATTCGAATAATTTACCCAAATAACATCAACTACACATATAGTGACTAAAACATAAAACCAACAAAATAAAGAGCTTAAAATGTAAACTTGAGCACTCTTGTTCAGTGACTAAATTGAATTTTCTAAAAACCATAGTGACCCTCCACGTGGTTTACCCATGTACGAAATCGGTAAAACCCTAACTCCCCAAAACTATATCATTTTAGGGACCCTATTGATAACTTCGTAAAAAGACTTAATTTATAGTATTTTCACTTAAGTTATTGCTCATCTAAACAAAGTATGCATTGCAATTGCATTTAGTTGCATATAGGTTATATTTGCTTGTGGTGGATAAGTTTTGCCTAGGCAAGATTTATTTGGCTTAATTGATGCTGCTGAGGAGAAGGGGTTGTTTGAGTTGTTTTTGTTCAGGAACTCTACAGAGGAAGAACATTTCAGTCGTGACAATGAAAAGTTGAAAAGGCCAATGGAGCAAATGAGAATATGAGGAGCAGATTTATCTCGCCGAGGCAAGATTTATCTGAAGAAGTCTGAAGCACATGTGGCGAAACCACCTATGTCATATGCCAGCTGGATAACCTACTTCACGTTCAAGAAGGCCTTGATTGTTCTGACAGCTGCCAACTGCATTTTCTTTTTAAGTTTGGGAAATTAATAACGGCTAATTAAGGAAACTCTAAAAGCATACAAAGCCCTAGGAGATTCTCCTTATAATTACCAGCCGTAGCCACAAAAAGAGAGAGGCAAGGAAGAAGAAAGAAGAGTTTTACCTTAGGCGTGAGCAAGCAACTACAGTGCTTTCCCTCTGTCTACCCCCAGTCTTCCTTGGTGTCCTCTATAGCCAGACGATAGCAGAGTGGTGATCAGGCCTCGAGAGAGGGTGATCACCAAGGCAGGTGTGGTGCTGATCAGGATTGTAGTGATAGAGCCCCGGCTTTGGGAGTCGTTCTTCCTTTGTTCCTAAATTCTAATTCTAACGATTTAATATTGGATGATCTTTGATAACACCATGAATACTTTACTTGGTGTTAAATTTGTTTGCCTGAACAATATTTTTATGTTTATGAATGATGAATTATGTTTGCTTATGACTGTTTTGCTCATAGTTTAAATATTTTGCCTTAACACTGTAAGAGCATCGAGAGATCACCTGAGGTTTCGGTAAAACATGTATGGCATTGTAAGAGCATCGAGAGATAGCCTTTTGTATAGAAAGTGATTCTTGAATTCGAGAGAATTAAGAGAGATCAACGTGAGCAAAGGAATGAATCTGAGATGGTAAAGTTCTAACTTGTCTACCTTAGAGATAAGGAGTGAGTTTCAAACGACTAAAAGGGATAAAGGCTATAGTAGGTTAAGACAACGTCTATAGTTAACGCCGAGAGGTATTGCTATAGCAACTGTCTAAGAATACCTAGTAATCCTTTCGGACAGTTTAGCGAGTCATAATAATTCATTCTGGTCTTAAAATAATTGTTGTCGAAACAATAGTTTAGTATCAGTGCTTTGTGACACGTCTGAATATGTGAGGTTGTTTGCATTATATTTAATCCAATACTTGTTTCGTTTTGTTTTATCTGTCTGCATATTTTCTTTGTCTCGACCACACTTGTCTCTAATCATTGAATCATTATTCTTAGCTCCTTAATATTAGTTCTTAGCTTTAATACTTAGTAGGATTAATTTGTGGCATTAGTTCTAATTGTGGTGAAAAGATTTTTCTAATCCAATCCATGTGGAGACGATACTCACTCACTGCTATATTACTTTGCATCGATTGTGTATACTTGCATAGATTAGCTTGCCTTAGCATATACATTCACAAGCGATCAAGATTTTGGTGCCGTTGTTGGGGATTGGCAACTGACGAAATTTCTAGCCATAACAAGTTCTTTGTGTCACTTTATAATTATTTAGTCTAACGTAGTTTATTATTTTCTTTTATAGGTTTTTATTATTGCATGACCTTGAGATCTGCTGGTAAGCCTTTGGAACCATTCGATCCCAAAGTTGAGCAATCGTTCAGGCAAAGGTTGCGTGCTCAAAGAACCAGAGAACAATTGAATCAAATGCAAAACAACATGGGACATTTAGGAGATCAAGTTGCAAGACCAAGAGCGATACGAGATCACTTGAACCCAATTCTCGATGACCTCAATCCTGGCATAGTGGCATCTGAGATACAAGCCACTCATTTTGAACTCAAACCGGTGATGTTTAATATGCTGAACTCTATCGGCCAATTTGGTGGTACACCCAATGAAGACGCTAGACAGCATGTGCGTTCTTTCCTTGAAGTATGTGATTCATTTAGACAAAAAGGAGTACATGAAGATGTGCTCAAACTGAAGCTTTTTCCTTACTCCTTATGTGATAGAGTAAGGGCTTGGCTCAACAGAGTTCCTTCAGGATCAATGGAGTCATGGACAGATTTATGCAAAAGTTTCTTACTCCGATATAATCCGCCCAATATAAATACACAGCTTCGGAATGACATTGCAAGTTTTTTCCAAGGCGACGATGAATCAATGTACGAATGTTGGGATAAATATAAAAGTTTACTTCGCAAATGTGTTAATCATGGATTTCATGATTGGATGCAAGTGGTGATGTTTTACAATGGAGTCAATGCACCAACTTGAATGATGCTGGATGCCTCAGCAAATGGCACCCTACTAGACAAATCACCCGAGGAAGCTTTTGGCATCCTCGACAGGATAGTGAATAATGACTATTAATTTCCAAGTGCAAGATTGGGAACCGGCAGAAAAACCTCTAGAGCATATGAATTAGAAAGCAAAGATTCGGTAGCAGCCCAACTTTCTACCATAGCCAATATGTTGAAAAATTTGCAACATCCTAATAAGGTAAGAGAAGCCAAGATGACCATTAATGTGTGTCTATTGTGTCACGGTAACCATCATGAGAGTGAATGTCCTGAAAACCATGAGTCAACTAATTTTGTGAGCAACTACAATCAGAACAACAATAATCCCTATTCGAACATGTACAACCCTGGTTGGAGACAACACCCAAATTTTTCGTGGAATAATCAAGGGAACAACAACAATCAAGTCACAAATTACAGGCCATAACAAAATAATCATCAGTAGCCCTAGCAGAACAATAAAAGTATAGCTTCTTCCTCTAACACTCATTCCAATACTAACTCCTTGGAATTATTCTTGCATGAATTCATGGCGTCGACAAAATATTTCATGGTGTCTACAAAGACCTTGATGCACGAACATTCTAAAACAATCAAAAATCAAGGAAATTTGTTACAAAGCCAGGCAAAACTTTTGCAAAGCCATAGTTCATCTCTCAGAGCATTGGAGAATCAAGTGGGACAGATTTCCACGGTATTACATTCTCGCCCACTCGGAAATCTCCCTAGTGATACTGAAGTCACTAAGCATCATGGAAATGAGTAATGCAATGTATTTACGCTAAGGAGTGGAAAACAAGTTGATCAAGATGACAAGTTTGGGGGAGAACAACTGAACTATTCTCGCCAAGGCGTAACACAACCGGACGAAGAATCTGAGAATGCTGAATAAGAGAAAGCGCATGAAGAGAAGGAAAGAAGTGAAGGCTTAGAAAAGCATCAACCGGATAATAAGAAATTCAAGGTCAAGGCCAGCGATTACCGTGCACTATCAATAGTCAATGTGAGACCTCTACCACCGTTCCCTCAACGGTTGAAGAAACATGATGATGACATCCAATTCAAGAAATTTGTTGATGTTCTAGACCAGTTGTGTATCAATGTGCCCCTACTTGAAGCCATCGAGAAAATGCCTTCCTATGAAAGTATCTGAAAGAAATTGTTACAAAGAAAATGAAGGTATAACGTGTCGCCACGACAACAGAAATCTGTTCAGTAGTGAGAAAACTCCCACCAAAGCAAAAAGACCCTGGCAGCTTTGTAATACCATGTTTCATTAGTAATGACTTCATTGGACGAGCTCTCATTGACTTGGGATCAAGTGTAAACTTGATACCAAAATCGATATTCATAAAACTAGACGGGTATCACGCCCATCCCACCTCGATCATTCTATAGTTGGCTGATCGATCTTATGTGCGACCCGAGGGCAGAATTGAAGATGTTGCAGTAAAGGTGGATAAATTCGTATTTCCAGTGGATTTTCTCATTTTGGATTGAGAAGTCGATGAAAATGCACCAATCTTTTTGGGACGCCTATTCTTAGCCACCAGGAGAATTTTAATAGATTGTGAAAAAGGAGAATTCACCATGAGAGTTGGCGAGCAAAGCATCACGATAAATGTTTTCAACTCTATGAAATACGCAGATGATCCATAGGAATGTCAATGCATTAGTAAGATTGAAGAAAAGGCAATCCTTGGACGAGGTGAATCCCTAAGGCTCGATGAGTACAGTACTTTATACCATGAACCTACAACCGAGATGCATGAAGCAAAAAACTTTAGCCCAGATGAACTATTTCAGAAGACAGTTCTGACAATCATGTCCAAGACAACAGAAATCTGTACAATGAACACCCTGAAAGCGACGATAATGCAAAACACGGAGGAAAGACAAATGACCAATTGAGATTTCTTAATAGGACAGGTATGAAATTCGAACCTTTAGATTATGATGAAGTTAAATCTCAAGAGTCATCTTTACAACATGCACCGAAATTGGAGTTTAAGATTTACCATCACATTTAAAATATGCTTATCTAGGAGTTGATGAAACTTTTCCAGTGATAATCTCTGCCAACCTAACCTCCGAACAGGAGAAGAGTTTGTTGCATGCTTTGTCACAGCACAAAAAAGCTATAGGATGGACGATGACAAACTTGAAAGGAATCAGTCCAACCATATGCATGCACAAAATAAATCTTGAAGATATCCATAACACCTCGGTAGAACCCCAAAGATGGCTCAACCCGATCATGAAGAAGGTTGTCATGAAGGAAATAATAAAATGGCTAGATGCGGTAGTGATTTATCCTATATCCGATAGTTCATGGGTTAGCCCAGTCCAATGCGTGCCAAAGAAAGGTAGTGTAACCGTGGTTAAAAGTGAGCATGATGAGTTACTTACCACGAGAACAGTCACGGGCTGACGTATTTGCATGGATTATAAGAAGCTCAACAAAGCCACAAAGAAAGATCATTTTCCCCTCCCTTTCATCGATCAAATATCAGATAGATTAGCAGGAAAGGCATTTTATTTCTTTCTCGATGGATACTCGGGGTATAATCAAATTGCCATAGCACCCGAAGACCAAGAGAAAACAACGTTCACATGCCCGTATGGTACCTATGCATTTAGGCGAATGCCGTTTGGACTATGTATCGCTCCATCTACATTCCAACGATGCATGATGGCAATCTTTTCAGGAATGGTGGAAGAGTTCATAGAAATATTTATGGATAACTTCTCTGTTTCGAGTGATGACTTTGACCGATGCCTCGGCAATTTATCCAAGGTGTTGAAACGTTGTGAAAAAGCCAACCTAGTGCTGAACTGGGGAAAATGCCATTTTATGGTAATTGAAGGAATAGTGTTGGGACACAAAATTTCATGCCATGTCATCGAAGTTGAAAAAGCCAAGGTGGATGTAATTGCAAATCTTCCCCCACCTACTAATGTGCGAGGTTTACGCAGTTTCCTTGGACATACAGGATTTTATAGGCGGCAATAAAAGAATTTTCTCAAATCTCTAAACCCTTGTGTCTTTTGCTTCAACAAAATCATCCATTTAAGTTTACTAATGATTGTTTGAATGCCTTCACAGATTTGAAGAAAAAGCTTTCAACAACGCCAATAGTTATCCTACCAGACTGGAACAAACCATTTGAGCTTATGTGCGACGCTAGTGACTATACAGCCGGAGCAGTGCTAGGGTAACGAAAAAGTAAAATTTTTCATGTTATGTACTATGCAAGCCGAACGCTTAATGATGCTCAAGTGAACTATACCACCACTGAAAAGAAACTCTTAAGCTTAGGCCATATCTAATAGGCACTAAGGTAATTGTGCACACAAATCACTCAGCTATTAAATATTTGATTAATAAAAAAATGCAAAGCCTATACTAATTCGGGTGATATTATTACTGCAAGAATTTGATTTAGAGATCAAGGATAGAAAAGGTACAGCAAATCAAGTACCAGACTATTTGTATAGGCTAGATAACAAACCTGATTGTCCTGACATCACAGATATTAAAGAGGATTTCCCTTATGAAAAAATATTATTTGTCACGGCTGCACCGTGGTATGCTGACATCATTAATTTTCTTGTTAGTGGTATTGTTCCTCTTGATTTATCTAGCCAGGGCAAACGGAAATTTCGACACGATGTACGACATTACTACTGGGATGAACCATTTCTATTCAAGCAGTGCGGAGATCAAATAATCCGAAGGTGCATTCCAAAAGAAGAGCAACAAGACATCCTACTCCAATGCCACTCGTCACCATATAGAGGGCATTTTGGTGGGATGAGAACAGCAGCAAAAGTGCTTCAATCGGGATTTTATTGGCCAACCCTGTTCAAAGACGCGTATAAATTCTACAAGTCATGTGATAGATGTCAACGAACAGGAAACATCTCGAAATGGCATGAGATGCCATGGTAAAACATTATGGAGATCGAACTTTTCGACGTATGGGGCATAGATTTCATGGGACCTTTTCCAACATCATTTGAAGATATGTACATTCTCTTTGCATTGGATTAAATATCAAAATAGGTTGAAGCCATTGCAACACCTAAGAACGATTCCAAGACGGTGTTGAAGGTTTTGCAGAAAAATATATTCACCCGCTTTGGGATACCACGAGCTCTCATTAGCGATGAAGGGATACATTTTGATAATAAATTGATTGCCAAGGCACTGAAAAGATATGGAGTACGACATAGAATTGTTATGGCGTATCACCCTCTGACGAATAGATAAGCCGAAGTATCTAACCGATAAATTAAGCAAATACTCGAAAAAGTGGTCAACCCAAGTCGAAAAGATTGGTCGTCGACGCTAGATGAAGCACTATGGGCCTATCGTACAACATTCAAGACACCGCTGGGAATGTACCCGTTCAAGCTAGTCTATGGAAAGGAATGTCATCTACTAGTTGAACTCCAACACAAAGCTTATTGGGCCATCAAAAAGACAAACATGGATGCTCAGCTTGCTGGAGAAAGAAGACTATTGAAACTAAACGAGATAGATGAATTTAGAGCACATGCATACGAGAATGGCCACCTTTACAAGGAGAAAACAAAAACATGGCATGAAAGAAAAATACTACTGAGGCAATTTTATTCTCGACAATAAGTACTGCTCTACAATTCACGCCTTAAGGTATTCATAGGCAAGCTAAAATCACGATGGTCAGGACCATTTATTATACACCAAGTCCATGACAATGGAGCGATTGAAATTCAGAACCAAAACGATGGTTCCATCTTCAAAGTGAATGGGCAGAGACTCAAGGAGTACAAAGGAGCCCCAGTCATGCGTGACAAACAGACATCGTTGGCACACGATGCCCAAGAGTTTACTTTTCTTAATTGAGCAAATATTCGTTGCCTAGGCAACAGATATCTGAATTCTGTACATAAATAAGTTAAGCTATTTTATGCTTTAATCCGTTTTATTTTATTATTCTATTCTCTCATATTGTAGGCAGCCAAGGAACACGTGGCAGCATGGAAGTTGAAGCCTGCATGAAGGAGAAAGGATGAACTAGGGTAAAAGGTTTTGGTGGCAGAACAAAAGGAAAAGAAATCTTTTCCCCTCCTTTACGTCAAATCATATATTTCTCATTTAATGAGAAATCTTTTCCCCACCGAAAAAAGATGCAAATACCCCGAAACTAACCATCACTATCCAAGAAAAAAACTACCCACTATTCTTCATCATCATCGTGTTTCCCTATTTCTCTATAAACTAGAAAATTTGTTTTCTTTCTCTCAAAAAATACCTCCCCATCGTCACCATTAAAATCAGCCAAGAAAAATGGTGAGATTGAGACCGGCCCCACCCCTCAGACATAGTTTCGAATGTTTCCAAATAGCTGAAGCAGAGGCACGCTTAAAAACCATTAAGCAACTCCAAGTCTATTTGGAAGATGGATTCGTTTTTGCAGCCGATGGAGAAGAGCAGTTTGGCCCTGAGATGATGGACGTTATAAAGAAGCATAAATGGGAGAAGTTTTCTCGTAATCCTAACGTCGTAACACCGGTAATGGTGAGGGAGTTCTATGCCCACCTCGCGGACACCTCCAACCACACGGTATATGTTCGAGGAAAACTCATTCGCTTTTCTGTACTTAACAAATACTTTAAGTTGGGGAAGGTGGATGATCAACATAAGAAATTTGTGGTCGAGGCAAATCAAGAAATGTACAGTGGAGTTCTACAGGATTTATGTTTTGGGTGGGCCAAGTTTGAAGGGAATGCCCCTACAAGAAAGCAAGTAGATCACCGAGCCCTCAAGCTACATGTGAAACTATGAAGTCATTTTCTTAAACGCAAGCTGATGCCAACGTCCCACAACACCACTGTCCTCATCAAGCAGCTGATGCTATTGCACTCGATCATATACGACAAGATGATCGATGTGGGTGAAATCATCTTTGAGCAGATCCATGACTGTGCCAAGAGGAACCGTGGTAACCTACAGTTCCCAAACCTTATAACTGCTCTGTACAGAAAGAAAAAGGTTCCTGAGGACCCATTCGAAGACTTCATCAAACCCAAAGAGGGTATTATAAAGAAAAAGGTCCCCGAGTTGATGAGTTTTAATGATGATGACCCAAAGGAGGGTTTGGAGCGAGGATCAAAATCGGTTACCGCGGCTAGAATGGCCGCTGTGGTCATACACACACGTGAGACACGTGAAAAGATTGGGTGCCTGGAGAACCACATGAAAATTTACTTTCAATACGCCAAGGTAAGGGACATGCAACTCAACGCCTTCATCAAGGAGTTACTCCCAACCACAATGATCAGACTGCCAACCTTCCACAGTTTCATCCTCAACTACAATGCGGGCGGCAGCACATTCCATGCCTCGACATATTATGTCCCTCCAGACGTTCCACCAGGGATACCCACAGATGTGCCACCATTTCCAACCCATGTCTCACCCGTACCAGAAGAAAGAAACAACGACATCGAGAAGTTCCTCAGTTCCTCATCCTTCTCCACCACCGAAAGCAGCATTGATACTCCACCCCACTTCTTCACTGATGAAGATTTCACGCCAGCACCGAAGCAACCTAAGCAAGATCTCATTCCATCCCTAGTTCAATCGACACCACCAACCCCAACAGCAGCTCCTAGTCTACCACCAGTTCCAGCACAACCGACTCTAACGACCGAGCAGTCCACTCCAGCCCGCGCTTCGACCAGCAAGAAGCGATACAAGAGAACGATGGGCCGTATACTTCATCCATATCCTTCTTAGCCAGAAGCAGTATACTCAGGATCCGAGAGCCCTTCCCCTCCCAAACGACGTCGCACGAGGGCATCAAATCAAGCCATACCACCACAATAAGTTTTTTTAGTCTTCGTTTTTATTTTTATTTTCGCATTTGCATATAACAACATTTAGTGTAGTTTTCATGCATTGAGGATAATGTATCCCTCAAGTTTGGGGGAGGTGTTGTTCATTTTTTCATACTTTGTTTAATAGTAATTGATGTTAATTGGTTGAAAATTTTGGTTTTCATGACATAAGCAGGTTAAGATTATTGTTAGGAATGAATTAGGGATGCCCAATGATGAATGCAAAATTCTATTGCCTAGGCCAGAATTATTGTAAAGAATGTCTGAAGAAGAGAACCAACCCTAGGCTTGATCCTTTGAAACATATAAAAATGATTGTAGATTGTCTTTGCTCTAGGTAATCTGTAAAATTTTAGGGAAAGAACTTTCTAATTGCCGAGACTTCAAAAATATTCTAAGGGTAAGGTAAAAACTCTCTAGTGTTTAAAAACTTGAAAACTCGAAAAATACGAAGTAACACTCCTCTGTACAAAGGCATGAATAAAAAAAACTCCAAAAGAAATTAAGAGTAGCCAAGGCATATGAGTGAATGAAAGTAGTCACAGGATGACTCTGCCCAACTAGCTTGGGGGTGGATGGTATGCTCTCTTTCACCTAAAGTGTGGAACGGTAGTTGTGATGAGCTGACTCCCCTATAAATAAATGTGAATAAAGAGAATAAAAGTTGATAAATAACTAGGAGTATAAAGTAAGCCTGATGAATAATTTGTTGCCTTGACAACCTAGAAGTGCTTACTTTAAGTTTTCTAATTACCTCTATGCATAGACTGGTTACAATCACATACACACAATAGCAGAGGATCCTGACTAGGGAGGGGACTTAACTAATATGACTGTCGAACATGTTGAGACCACATATTTTTGCTGAGGGCTGAAATCTCAAACCTGATGATGTTCTTGATACTGCTTTGCCATGACAATTTTAATTTTCTTCTAGATATTATCCATTGCTTGAGGACAAGCAATAGCTTAAGTTTGGGGGTATGATAACTCCGTAAAAAGACTTAATTTATAGTTTTTTCACTTAAGTTATTGCTCGTCTAAACAAAGAATGCATTGCATTTTAGTTGCATTTAGTTGCATATAGGTTATATTTTCTTGTGGTGGATAAGTTTTGCCTAGGCAAGATTTATTTGGCTAAACTGATGCTGCTGAGGAGAAGGGGTTGTTTGAGTTGTGTTTGTGCAGGAACTCTACAGAGGAAGAACATTTCAGTCGTGACAATGAAAAGTTGCAAAGGCCAATGGAGCAGATGAGAATATGAGGACCATATTTATCTCGCAGATACAAGATTTATCTGAAGAAGTCTGAAGCATATATGGCGAAACCGCCTATGTCACATGCCAGCTGGATGACCTACTTCACGTACAAGCAAGCCTTGATTGTTCTGATAGCCGATAACTGCCTTTCTTTTTTAAGTTTGGGAAGTTAATAACGGCTAATTAAGGAAACTCCAAAAACATGAAAGCCCTAGGAGATTCTCCATATAATTACCAGCCGTAGCCGTAAAATGAGAAAGTCAATGAAGAAGAAAGAAGAACTTTACCTTAGGCGTGAGCAAGTAGCTGCAGTGTTTTCCCTCCGTCTACCCCCAGTCTTCTTTGGTGTCCTCCATGGCCAGATGATAGGAGAGTGGTGATCAGGCCTCGAGAGAGGGTGATCACCAAGGCAGACGTGGTGCTGTTCAGGATTGTCGCGACAGAGCCCTGACTTTGGGAGTCGTTCTTCCTTTGTTCCTAAATTCTAATTCTATTTGGGATTGTATTAAACGGTTTAATCTTGGATGATCTTTGATAACACCATGAATGCTTTACTTGGTGTTAAACTTTGTTTGCCTGAACAATAATTTTATGTTTATGAATGATGAATTATGTTTTCTTATGACTGTTTTGCTCATAGTTTAAATATTTTGCCTTAACACTATAAGTGCATCGAGAGATCGCATGGGGTTTCAGTAAAACATGTATGGGCATTGTAACAGCATCGAGAGATAGCCTTTTGTCTAGAAAGTGATTCTTGAATTCGAGAGAATTAAGATAGATCAACGTGAACAAAGAAATGAATCTGGGATGGTGAAGTTCTAACTTGTCTACCTTAGAGATAAGGAGTGAGTTTCAAACGACTAAAAGGGATAAAGGCTAGAGTAGGTTAAGACAACGTCTATAGTTAACGTCGAGAGGTATTGCCATAGCAACCGTCTAAGAATACCTAGTAATCCTATCGGACAATTTAGTGAGTCATAATAATTCATTATGGGCTTAAAATAATTGTTGTCGAAACAATAATTTAGCATCAGTGCACTGTGACACGTCTGAATATGTGAGGTTGTTTGCATTATATTTAATCCAATACTTGTTTTATTTTGTTTTATCTGTCTGCATATTTTCTTTGTCTCGACCACACTTTTCTACAATCATTGAATCATTATTCTTAGCACCTTAATATTAGTTCTTAGCTTTAATACTTAGTAGGATTAATTTGTTGTATTAGTTCTAATTGTGGTGAAAAGATATTTCTAATTCAATCCCTGTGGAGACGATACTCACTCACTACTATATTACTTGCATCGATTGTGTATACTTGCACAGATTAGCTTGGCTTAGCATATACATTCATAACCGATCACCTATAAATACTATATTATAGGGTTTTAGTTAACTTAATCTCTCATTTTCGTCAGAAGCTGCTCTGTCTCTCTTCCCCTTTTCTCTTAACCCTCTCATTTTTTAAAAGTTATACAAATAATTGGTGGCCACGACCACCAGCGCGCAACACCCTGATGAGGGGTCAATCTCCTCCGAAGATATACCAAACACTCCCCCATCACCAAACACTCCCCCATAAACCCATTCTCTCCTTAAACTGAATCGTTGAACCTTAAAACTCCCCAAATCGTAACTTAAAAAATCAAAGATTACCTTAGATGCTTGATAAGCCCCTTCGTTGTCGATGGAGTCTTTAAACCCGAGGTAAGTTTCTTCATTTTCTTTCTCTTTTTTGTTTTTTCGTTGTTGTTTTTTTCTTTTCGAAAACTCGCTCCCCCTTTTTCTCTTCTCTTTCGGTTCCCTTTTAAAACCCCTCCCTGAAATCTTATTTTTTTCTATTTTTTCTTGCGTGTTGGTTTAACTCAAGCCTAGGGAAATGATTTCCCTGCAAAAACCATTAAAACTCGGATCTCAAACAGACGAAAAATATGATTTTTTTCAACATGTTTGGTATGGGTTTACTGTTGATGATGACTTTCTTGTTTGATTTTGAAATTTTTTATCATATATTTAATTTGTTTACTGTAGGTGATAGTGTGCAGTTGAGATAACGGTCGGATCACTGGGAATGAGCCGGAACAGTGGCGAAGGAGGGAGAAACTCTTGGCGGTGGAGGCTGGAGATGATGAATCAGTTAGGGTTTTAATAAACCCTAATTATGTTAGGGTTAGGGCATATTATGTTGGGCTTGTGTCGGTTTGGGTCGGCTGGGTTGAATGGGTCACTTGGGACAGGTTGTATCTGAGCCCAATTAGAGTTATTGTTGTGTCTGTAAAAAAATAATACTAAAAATAATAATAATAATAATAATAATAATATTAAATATTAATAATAACCTAGACAAAACCCCCTTTTCCTTTGCTTGGTATTTTAACTGTATGTTGACAAAATGACGCAACTCGCTTAATCAATTACTAGACTTTCTAGAACACTTCTATTTCAGTTCTCTAAAATCTTCTATTTGTTCAAGCTTCATAGACTTCCTTAGCAGAGGTAGTGCAGAGACATCAGTCTAAATATAAAATCATGAATGCTTGTGTGAGGTCAACTATAACAGGTGTTCATCAACTCCCTTAGTCAATTTTATTGAAACTCGTTATTAGATAAATTTGATTTAATTTGACATTGTTTTGTAACCTGAATTCAACGTTATTGTAATTATATATTACAATCACCTTCATCGGGCTAGCTAAAGGGTTCATCTCATCACACAGTCTTCGACTTGACAATTGTAGTGGATCAAACACTGAAATGTTGAGTACTCGAGCAATGTCATGGTTTGAATATAATCTATTCATAAAGTTGGGGCTTTTGAGTTCCCTCTATAACCAATTGCTTTAGTGGAGTAGCTTAACTTTATTGTATAATCTATAATAATAATAATTTATTAACCTCTGAGTATTCAGGTTTAGAAATTCTTAAGCTCATCGAGAAGAACTTGTTATAGCCTAGATGTATTTGATGGTCAAACAATCCCATATTTAGAGTTCAGTTCCCAAACAACTGACCTATACTAAATTCATTCACTCCACCATCCCATTTATGAAAATTATGACCATCACTGAACGTCCTTAACAGAAGTGTAGCCTAGTCAGTTTTGCAATGTCATATACAAGAGATGCCCATGTTGTCTCCTCCTATGCATACCTGAATACCAAGCCTCTTGTTCATTTCCATATAAAAGGATAAGGCTATATTGGTCCATCCAAGAGAATGGTATGGTGTAAAAGTGTATCTTTTGGGTATGGTCAAGGGTTCTTGTTTTATCAGTTTTCTATCTTGTCAATTTGTCAAAGATTTATAACTCTAATCACTTAAAGAGTTTTTAATTCAGTTGATATTCAAAGAACTGCAAGATTGCAAATTTGATTCAACGTTCACCATCCTTAAAGTAACAGAAGTTCATTTAAAATATCCTTACAAAAAAGATGAAAAATGACAAAAAACAAATTCAAACAAGTTGCTGCAAATAGAATAAAGCTCCATGATGGATGAAATGATATCTTCCTAATTAGGATGCCCCATCACTTATATAATACAGTGGAACTTGACTCAATCGGATGCTACATATTCTGCTATGATGCCCCAATCGAGTGTGTCATCCATTGTTCCACCAATTTTTGTGTCAACATCCTATTTTAAACAAGCATCTCTATCTCCTTTAATAACGGCCTATAATTCCCCGTAGAATGCCCAGATGCCCCCAAGTGGAAATCATAGACACTATCTTGATCATAGCTGTGAGCAGAAGGGTTTGGTGGCACTTTCATTGGCCTCGGTGTGAGGTATTGAACTTTAATCAAATGAGGGTACAAATCTTAAATAGAAGTTTGGAACACCTCCAAAGTATTTCTCGATCGTGAGACTTTCTTTGGTCGGTCCGAACGACTAGCTGTTCCTTTTCTTTTACGACTGTAGGGGTTCTGGACGTGACATTCATTTACATCACCAGCTTTTTCTTTTTGATCGGTTGGGCTTTTGGAAGTGACTTTTAAGTTTCCTTCACCGATTGCATTTTTAATTAATTATCCAACTATCACAAGATCCTTGAAGTCCCCTGTTGAGTTTCCCAGCATTAACTTGAATAAAGGATTTGGGAGATAATTATGAAACATATATGATATATATTCTTCTAACATGGGAGTATGAACTTGTGCCATCACTCCTCTCCATCTTAAGGCATATTCTTTAAAGCTTTCAGTGGTCTTCATCCTTATTCCTTGAAGATCCTAACACTTTGGAGCTAAGCCTTTAACATATCGATATTATCCCAAAAAGGCATCAACTAGATCAACCCACATCTTGATATGCTATCTATTCAAACGATCATATTATACTACTGTTGGCCCAGCGAGGCTATCATGGAAGTAGTGAATTAGCAAATTATCGTCGTTTTTGTACCTTTCCATCTTTCTGTAAAACATTCTCAGGTGGATTAGGGGACAACTGGTACCATCATATTTCTCAAATTAGGCACCCTAAATTCATGATGGATGACCAAATCCAGAACCAAACTGAGATCTATCACTTCTAGTTCTCTGTGGGAGGCATTAATATTTTTTATAGCTTCGATTGCTTCCTTCAACCGCTTGAATTTATCTTTGAATTGCTCATGAATAATGAGGCTCTTCCCTAGGTTTGAGTGGGATGCTCTGGCGTAGGTTATTATTATCATCGTATTAGTCTAATATTACTGATATCCTTTATCAGTTTTCTTCTCTCTATCAGTAACCTTAGTTGCCATCACCTGGATCATCTGATTAAATACATATTATAGAGAACTCAATGCTTGATTCCTCATATCTTGTTGTAACCCGGCCAACTACTCTTGCAACTGATCTTGTGATCCCTCAAGAGATTGCTCCATTTGTTTGCTCATGATTATGAGGAAGTAGTATGAATGAGTGATCTCGGTATTACTGTCACATAAACCTCCATAAATTATTTTCACGTTTATATAACCAATGCATGTAAAATAATTAAATAAATAAATGTGATGCAAATGCATGTATGCAAAAGGTGTCATTCCAGAGTGACCATCTTAAAACAACTTTTATTGAACACCATGGTTTTAGTACATCAAACAAACTTTACATATAAGGGACAACTTTCACTCTTAACTTCTCTATCTCCCTCAAAAGACAAGTTAACTTCCACTCATGCTCAGGTGTTGAGTTATCAATCTACTTCAATTCTCTTGCAAATCCAGCTAAATCAACCAATTTGTGAGCCACATTGCTTGCTTGTGCAACAGCTTCTTACATGACGTCATCTTTTTCCTTTATCTTCTATGTCAACTTTCGGGATGTAAAAAATATTGTTCATTCTTCCTTGTAAGAAAGTGTTTGTGGTTACGAAGTTCTCGGGCAAGATCTCTATAATCATCTACGATCGTCATCAATGTCCTATTTTTGGTTCTAATGGCTTCTAGCTCAACATCATTATCACGCTTATGGCACTGATATAAAGCTTCCATAGTGGCTATAAATATATTCATCATCTGATTTTCGGATTGACATCTTCCCAAATCAATAATAGTTGTATTGGGCATTTCTTCTTTAATCCGTAAATCATAAGAGAACTTCTTGGCTCGACCTTCATGTACCTTGCAATTCTTTCTCCATTGTTCAATATTGTTTTTTAGTTTAGCCCTGTTGTCCACTCTTCTGGGGTATTTCCTATACCAGTATTTTTAAAGACTTGATCGATCCTTTGAAAACCATCACACATGACTTTCATCTCTCTATTCAGTTTATCATTTTCAATCTTCAAATGATGCGTTTAAGCCTCGTACTTTAACAAACATTCTTTCTCCTAGATGTCCCCACTGATACCCTTACTTTTGAACACTTTTGGCTCCACCTTATCTAAAAAATTATCTACCAAATTAGGTTGACCTTTCATCTCGAACTCTAATATGCCATGATCCAAAAGATACTGGACTTTATGCTTGAAGGCGGTACAATTCTCAATGGAATTTCCTTGAGCTCCGGCATGATATTCACAACGAACATTGACGTCATACCAATTTGGATACGGAGGTTACCAAGGTTTCACATAATGTGGGGACACCTCCTGGGCTTTTTAAAGCTTATCATACAACTCCTTATATGATATAGGGATAGAATCAAAATGAGATTCACCTTTTAGCTTCAATTGAATTGGAGTATTCAGGTTTATTCCCCCTGACGTTGGAAATAGACTCTCATACACCAACGAGTTCTAATTGCATGGTTTCTTTTCATCTTTCTGAACTTCTACAGTTTCACCATTTTCTTGGTGTCTCTAGACAAATTTTTTATATGAATGGTGACTATGTGTCTCCGAGGGCATGGAATGTCTAATTTTTCGGTCAGAAACACGATAGTAATGTCTCTGTTATATTCTCCAGTCAAAATATAGGAAAACTCCATTCAATTCTTGATGAAAACGGAGTTTAGTGAATTTTCCCCAGAACTGGAAGATTATTTCGAGGTATTTGAACATATTTGAGGGTTCAATGTGACTATTGTCACTTTGACCAACACACAAGATTATACTTTACCACCGTGGAGCGGCTTTTTACAGAAGGAATAACTCAGCTCTTTGAAAGCTTTCACCTCGACTAGAAGATAGAAGAAAGAAGCTTAGAAGCAAGAACATGCCTTACCTTTCTCCTTGTCCTTAGATAGAAGAAGAACAGGAGAAAGAAAAATATTTCTCATATTGGTTAAGATCAGTGGTCCCTCGTGTATTTGACATCGCAAGATTGTTTTCATCAAACTCTTTCTTTCCTTTTGTAGAAGTCTCTTTTCCTTTGGCCAAATCTGTTATTCTATTAATCATCTTGGACATTTGCTCTCTCATCTCTCTTATCTCCTCTTGCTCTTTGTCAGACAACGATATTTGAGTACATAGCTCTCCACTATCCTCAGATTTTCCTCAAGATTCCATTCCCCAGTTGTGTTATGGTTTACTTTCTTGTGAAACCCTGTCCCTCAAGATTGCAAATTTGATTCAATGCTCATTATCTTTAAAGTAACATAATTTATTTAAATATCCTTATAAAAAAAGCTGAGAAAGAACAAAAAAACATATTCAAACAAGATGTTGCAAATGGAATAAAGATCCATAATGGATGAAATGATTTCTCCCTAATTATGATGCCTTATTACTCATCTAATACAGTGGCACTTGATTCAATCAGATGCTACAATTGTGCTTTGACGCCCTACTCGAGTCCATCATCCACTATTCCACCAATTCATGTGTCAACGTACCATTTTCAACAAGCATCTCTATCTCCTTTAATGGTGGCCTACAATTTCCCGTAGAATGCCCATATGCCCCCAAATGGAAAACACATACACTATATTGATCATAGCGACGAGCAGAAGGATTTGGTGGCACTTTCGTTGGCCTCGGTGTGAGGTATTGACCTTTAATCAAATGAGGGTGCAAATATGAAATAGAAGTTTGGAACACCTCCAAAGCATTTTTCGATCGTGAGACTTTCTTTGGTAGGTCCGAACGACTAGTTACTCCTTTTCTTTTGTTGTTGAAGGGGCTCTGGACGTGACATTCATTTACATCATCAGCTTTCGCTTTTTGATCGGTTGAGCTTTTGGAAGTGACTTTTAAGTTTCCTTTGCTGATTCCATTTTTAATTAATTCCCTAACTATCACAAGATCCTTGAAGTCCCCTATTAAGTTTGCCAGTATTAACATGAAGAAAGGATCTGGGAGAGAATTATGAAACATATATAATATTTATTCTTCTAACATAGGAGGTTGAACTTGTGCCGTCATTCCTCTCCATTTTAGGAAATATTCTTTAAAGCTTTCAGTGGCATTCATCCTTATTCCTTGAAGATCTTGATGCTCTAGAGCTAAGCCTTTAACTTATCGATATTTCCCCAAAAAGGCATCAGCTAAATCATCCCATCTCTTGATTTGCTCTCTGTTTAAACGGTTACACCATACTATCGCTGGCCCATCAAGACTATCTTGAAAGTAGTAAATTAGCATATTATCGTCATTTAAGTACCGTTCCATCTTTCTGTAAAACATTCTCAGGGGGATTAGGGGACAACTAGTGTCATCATATTTCTCAAAATTAGGCACCCTAAATTCTTGTGGGATGACCAATTCTGGGACCAGGCTGAGCTCTCTCGCTTCTAGTTCTTTTAGGAAGTCATTTACATTTTTCATATCTCCAATTATTTTCTTCAAATATTTGAATTTATCTTTATATTGTTCATGATAAATGGGGCTATTCTTTAGGTCCAAGTGGGATGCCCCAAGGTAGGCTATCCTTCTTGATGCACTAGTTTGATAACACTGATGTTCTTTAACAATTATTTTCCCTCTATCAGCAGCCTTGGTTGGCAGCACCTGGACCATTTGATTCAATTCGTCTTATAGATAATTCAATGTTTGATTCCTCATATCTAGGTGTAACCCAGTCAACTACTCTTGCAACCGATCTTGCGATTCTTCATGAGATTAATCCATGGTTTCCATTTGTTTACTCATGATGATGAGACAGTAGTATGAATGAATGATCTTGGTATTACTGTTACAAAACCCTCCTTAAATTATTTCCACATTTTAATAACTAATGCATGTAAAAAAATAGTTAAAAAAAACAAATGCGATGCAAATGCATGAATGTAAAAGGTGTTATTCCAGAGTGACCATCTTAAAATAACTTTCATTGAACACAAAAGGTTTTAGTACATCAAACAAACTTTACATATAAGGGATAGCTTTCACTCCTAATTTCTATATCTCTCTCAAAAGCCAAGTTAACTTCCACTCATTCTTAGTTGTTGTGTTGTCAATCTGATTCAATTCTCTTGCAAAGCCAGCTAAATCAACCAATTTGTGAGCCACATTACTTGCTTGGGCAACAACTTCTTGCATGATATCATCTTTTTGCTTCATCCTCTGAGTCAACTTTTGGAGCCGTAGACAATGTTGTTCATTCTTTCTTGTAAAAAAATCTTTATGGTTATGAAGTTCTCGTGCAAGATATCTACAATCTTCATCAATTTCTTATTCCTGGCTATAGTGGCTCTAGATCAGCATCAATCTCACGCTTATGGTGCTGATATGAAGCTTCCATATTGGATATAGTCATATTCATCATCTTATTTTTGGCTTGACATCTTCCCAAATCAATAACGATTGTATTGCACCTTTTTTGTGCAATCCATAAATTACAAGAGAACTTCTTGGCTCGACTTTCATGTACCTTGCAATTCTTTCTCAATTGCTCAACATCATTTTTCAGTTTAGTAACCCATGTTGTCCACTCTTCTTGGGTATTTCTTATACCAACATTTTTAAAGGATTGATTGATCCTTTGAAAACCATCATGCATGGGTTCCATATCTTTATTCAGTTGATCACTTTCACTCCTCAAATGATGAACTTGATCTTCATACTTTGGCAAACATTATTCCTCCTGGATGCCTCCACTAATACCCTTACCTTTGAACACTTTTGTCTCCAACCTAACAGGACAACTAGTTACCAAACTAGGTTGATCTTTTATCTCGAACTCCAAGATTCCATGATCCAAAAGATGTTGGACTCGATGCTTGAAGGTGGTGCAATTCTCAATGGAATGTCCTTGAGCTCCGACAAGATATTCACAATGAATATTGACGTCATACCAATTTGGATATGGAGATTGCCAAGGTTTCACATAATACGAGGTCACCTCTTGAGCTTTTAAAATTTTATCATACAACTCCTTATATGATACAGGGATATGATCAAATTCATAGCTACCTTCTGATTTGGATTGAACTGGAGTCTTCAGGTTTATTCCCTCTGATGTTGGAAGTAGACTCTCAAGCACCGACGAGTTCTGATTGCATGGCTTCTTCTCATCTTTCTAAACTACTACTGTTGTCACCGTTTCCTTGGTGGTACGAATGATGATTGTACGAGATTTTTCAGATGGGCTAGAATCAGCTTGTTCTTAAGTAATCCCTTGTGTATTTGACACAGCGAGATTATCTTCATCGAGCACTTTCTTTCTTTTTGTAAAAGTCTCTTTTCCTTTGTCCAAAGAAGCTATTCTATCCACCATCTTGGACATTTGCTCTCTCATCTCTCTTATCTCCTCTTGTTCTTCATCGTACATACGATCTTTGGTTGAATAGTTCTCCGCTATCTAGGAGCTTCCACAAGATGTTACTCCTTAGCTATGTTATAGTCTACTTGATTGTGAAACCATTTGTTCATCATGAAAACATTTTACTCTAATGACCACTCACAAATCAACACCTTGATTATGTAAATGCATAGGGTGTTAATTCCAAAAGCAGCCACCCTAGAACAAGAGGATAAAAAATAGGAAAATTATTATAACAAAATGGCAAAATTATTACAAATAGGATAAAAAATGGTAAAATTATTATAAAAGCAATAATAACAAAATAAATTAATTAATAAGATAATACAAAATGCAAATGTAAATGCACAGGGTGTTAATTCCAAAAGCAGCCACCCTAGAACAACCTTCATCAGACCATAAGTTTTCCTTACCCTAGATAGTCTAATTTTATAGGCTTCATCCTCTTCGTTTCCTTGATCTAGGTACTTCTTATGATATGATGTTGTCTTTATAGTCATTTTCGGACTAACCAAAATGTTGCACCGCCTATATTAATTTTAATTCACCTATCGTGATTGTGAGATCTCTAGACATCCATCGTCGTGGGATTCTCCGATAGAAAAACGGCCTTGATATCTCGCGAAGTATCTTCGCACCCTTGACTCAACTAGCATATGAATATTTGGTACCATCTTAATCTTTGTTCATTTAACATGAATCTTCCATCGATTTTGAGTTCCTCTCTCGTTGATCAACTTTGTTTGTAAGTTGTAGCCCTTACGGATTTGACTATCAAGTTATGGAACTCTTATATTGATATGAAAGCCTTCTAATTTGGTCAATCACTTGTGAATTACACCTTTTTTGGTTATGATGTGAAAATGAAAATGCAAACATAAGGCAGATAAAAATAAGATAAAGCAAAAGAAATTGTTAGTACAACTTAACCAAAAAGCAGAAGAAATATTTATGAAAGGAAAATATCCTACCCAACATGGTATCTACCCTGACATGCTTTTATAATAGTTTTACCCAGACATATTTTCTACCCCCATGCTTTGTTATTTAAAAAAAACAATCTTAACCGCATGATATCTAATTCACATACTTCATACGGAAATATAGAAATTAACCGCAAACTTTTCTAGTTCACATGTTTTTTGCAAAAATAAATAAATAAATCCGAGGAAAAGGTTAGAGTGAGTTTCCCCTTTTGTGACTTTTGAAGAACCGCTGACAGAAATTCAGTATGAAATAAGTAGATTTTGGTATTACTAACAGGGTCCTAGAATTGTCCTTTGTTGGTGCCCCCTTGGGCCTGTCAAACCCTCGATCCTCACCCATTATAGGCTTCAGCGGACCGAGTTCAATTTGAGAGGATGCATTTTCCCATGTCCATGTGAGGAAACTCAATGTTTTACTCATAAACACGAGGCATATGCACCCAGTGGTTACTTGCTAAAGCCCATGCGGAGAAAAATACTTTTTCTCACGTAAGTGTAGCGTTTACCCCTCCCTAACGGGACAAAGCATAGTTAAAAGGCTCTAAATACTAAAATGTTTATAGCTCGAATGGGGGAAACTCACAATCCTTTGCCTCGATTCAAAAAACCAACAGACTAAAACAAAAGATCAGAAATCTGAAACATGTAAAGCACATGTTAGTACAACTAATAAATAAAATATGTACGATGCGATGCAACCAAAACATGAGGATTAAAATTTAAATATCATTCGAATTTCCATTTTTGACTAAAAAGATGATGTATAATCGATTACGGTCTAACTCTCTAATATCCCCAGCGGAGTCGCCAAGCTGTCGAAACGGTCCTTAAGCTTTTTGGGGCTATGGTGGGGAGTGATCTAACTTAATTTTGGAGAAGGTTGGGGTTTTAAAATAAAGAAAAAATATATATTTTTGGAGTCGCCATAGACCTTTGGGTTAGGGAGGTTGAATACCTAAAAATAAATTTTAAAATAATTTTACGAAAAATAATTTTAAAATATAAAAATTGATATGCGTTTAACCAGAAATTTGTTTTGAAAAGGGCTCGGGAGTCGATTACGTGTGGGGAAGGATTAGCACCCCCCACAACGCCCGAAATCGGTACCTAAACGATTGTACGTCATCTAAATATTGAAATTGACAAATTCGGATATTCATTTAAATTATGATCCCTTTTTAGAAAAAAATATAAAGGTTGTTATTTTGCGCGAACAATTCTCGAAAATACGTTCCTTGTCAGTTAAGGGGGCATTTCCATGGATTCCCCATACAAAATAATATTATCCAAATACATATATCAATTATATAAAAAATTCATTCGAATATCAAATGTATTATTTTATTCGAACAATTCTTAGAAACACACTCATTGTCAGTTAAGGCGCGTTTCTATAAATTCCTCAAGTAAAACAACATTTAAAAATATTACAACTAGCAAGTAATTAACAAAATTGCATATAATGGATCAAAATAATAAAAATAAAAAATGACTTTAAAGATTAAACTATACAATCAACGATAAATTAAGGCAACCATTGCAAATATTTTACAAAATAGGCATTACAACCATAAATAAACTAACTTCAATCTTTTAGGACCAAAACAAATACTATGCAAAATTAATATACAAAAGTCTGAACATACAACAACAACAACAACAAAACCCAATTCCCATATGCAATTGGGTAAGGGGGAGGTATGGTAGTAGGCTGCCCCCAACGCCAGGTTGAGAGTAGCTTCCGTGGAAGACCTCCGGCAGTCAAAAAATTAAAAATATAGATAAAATGCAAAGCATGTATAAATAAATACATAAATACATAGTTGAACAATATTCATATGTAGTCATAAATATCATTAATATCATATGTGCGTTTGAAATGGGAAGTAATCCCTGCAAATAAATCCCTGCGAAAAAATCTCTGCATATAGACAGAAACGTAAGACCCGACTAAATTTAAAAGTGAAGAGAATATTACACAGAAGTCTGAACATAAAAACAAATAATAACTAATCGGTGAGGACTAAAATAAAACATAAAGCAAGTAAAGAGCTCGAAATAGAAGGATGAACTTTCATTAAGTGACCAAAATGTAAGTATTACAAACTAGTAACTAAAATCGGAAATATTAACACAATGACTTTAATAACCAAACAAGGATGAAAAATAAAATAACTAATAAATAAAGAGCTCGCAAAATAAAAAGGAAAATTTCATTCAGTGGCCAAAATAAAACTTTACAAAACCAGTGACCCCACATGATTAGTTTACCCACGTGCTAAAACATAGTTGCCTAGAGAACCAAAACGACGTCGTTTTGGGGGGTTTAAATACACCCTTTATGTTACTTTGGCTGAAAACCCTCCCCTACCAGGTCGTTTCTCTCTCTCTTTCTTCTCTCCCTCTGTTTCATCTTCTTTCTTTCACTTTCACTTTCACTTTCCTTTCCTTTTCTTTTCTTTTTTTTCTTTTTTGTTATATAAAAACCCATCGGCGGCCATAAACCACCGTGGCCACCACCGTACCCGCCCTAACAAAGGCCAAAACCTCCCTCGAAACAACTTAAACACCACCCTATAATTCCCTTTTCCCCTTAAATCGAACCTTTGAACCCCAAACCCCTTCAAATCATAACCTAAAAAAAATCAAAGACTACCTTAGACGTTTGATGATTCCCTTTCGTCGTCAGTGGAGTCTTTAAACCCGAGGTAAGTTTCTTCTTTTTTCTCTCTTTTTTCGTTGTTTTTTCATTTTTTTCTTTCATTTTTTCTCTCGAATCCAAAAACCCCTTCGAATGGTCTTGCATGCTTGATTTATGGTCCTCCTTTGAGTGTTTTGCTAAAGCTAGGACTGATGGGGAATGATTTCCCTACCTATGCATTAATTTTCCCCAATTTTTAGGGATTTTATTAATATTTTAATGGGTTTTGATTGATATTTGGTTTTTGATTGATCTGTTGATTGAGGTGATGATGATGATGGCTGAAATGGTGACTGTCGGACGACGGGATCGAGTGGCCAGAATAGTGGCGGCGGCGGGAGACTCTCAACAGCGACGGCATGAGACTCTCAATGGCGGCGATGGCGGGAGACTCTGAACGGCGGCGGCGGTAGGAGACTCTCAACGACGGCGGCGATGGCTGGAATAGAAGACTAGGGTTTCACCAAACCCTAAATATTTCTACTGGGCTAGAGTTTTATAATTGTGCCATTGGGTTGGGCCTAGTTCTGTTGGGTTTGTTGTTGGGCCCAATTTGTTGGGTTGGAATGTAATTGGGGCCCAATTTGTTGGGTTGGAATGTAATTGGGGCCCAACTTGGGTTGTTGTAAATGGGCCGACTTCGGGTTTGTAAAGCTTGCAAAATAATAAAAATAAAAATATACATATACATATAATAAAGATAATAATAATAGTAATATAAATAATAATAATAATAGATATTAATAATATTCCGGACAAAAATGGGTATCTACAAGTAGGATAATTCATTTTATCATCTTTGTGAAGTTAAAAGTTTTCTCCATAAGCTCAAGCTAAAATCTTTGTATTTGTTAAAATGAAATGCTTTTGTTGTATGATGTTATAAATTTTGGATTGTAATGTTCCATCATTAATTATTTTGTAAAAGAAAAAATAGAGAGACGATCCTGTCTCATTAATGGAGACTATTACACAAAGGAATAATTAAAAATAAATAAATGAGATACCTGCTAGATTTGTAATTTATTTATAGAAAATTGAAAAACAATTACTACACATAAAAAGAAATACAATTTAATAAGATTAGGCATTAACTCATTTAAACGAATCAAGCTGAAACAATAAATTCAAGAATCTAAGAGTTAATAAAATTATTTATTAAGAGATGCAACCAATAAACATGTCAACTCATTAATACCCCTATTAAAGTTTTCTTAATTAACTTTTTTTGTCAACTCTATGTTTAAATTATACAGGATAATGTAATTAAACTAGAATTTAATTAGTATTACTAATTTAAATGTAGAGTTGAAAACAAATTTTAAGAAAACTTTAATAGGGGGATATTAATGAGTTGACATGTTTATTGGTTGCATCTCTTAATAAATAATTTTATTAAGATTGTACTCTTAGATGCTTGAATATATAGTTTCAACATGATTCGTTTAAATGAGTTAATGCGTAGATCAATTAAGATCATACTTCTTTATTATTCGTTGATCTTTTTTATTTTGGACCTTTCAAATTGGATTCAGATTAGATCGGGTACTGGTTTGCATTTAGAAATAGTTTTCTCATGAGGCTTAACTTCAATTTGTAATTTGTGATTGTCAGTGGTCTTTTAGTGGTTTAATCTCATGTTATAATTCGTTTACCAATGTAATCAGATTTGTTCGTATCAATCTTTTGTTTGAGTTTTTGGATGGGTTTTTAATCTTTCTCTTATATGGTCTTTTATGATCTCAAGTGGTTAGTTTCTTGTGTTAATGGCTATATAAATATGTCCTAATTATGTGTTTATTTTACTATTATAATTGTAAACTTTTATTATAATTTTGAATATTTCATCTTTTTTAATAAATCAACTATTTCTATTTGCATAAAAAATACATTATCATTATCTAATTTATGAGATTAAATTTGAATAGTCTAAATATTATATTAAAGAAGAAGTTTATAGGATAATAAATTAGAGTTTTTTTATAAAATCCGCTAGTTTTATTAAAAAGTAAATATATCTAGAATTATAATGAAAGTTTACAACCATAATCGTAAACTAAACACATAGTCAAAATATTATTTTATAATCACACAAAAACTAGTCACTTAAGATCACATAAGGATCATACAAGGAAAATATTAAAATTCTAATCAAAAACTCGAACAAAATATAAATACAAATATATCTAATTACATCGATAAACGAACCATAAAAAGAAATAAAATTACTAAAAAAACTATCGATAAATCATAAATAAAAATCGAGTAACAAACAGCAAATAAATTCCAGTAAGTCGACCCACCAACTCCCCTTTATTTCTCTGCAGTGTTTTTGTTTGAAATTGATTGATGGGTCATGTGAACAAAAATAAATGACACTTTCAATGCTTAAATTTCCTTCTCAAAGTTAGAAACTCAGTGTCGCATGCACCAAAAACATAATTTATTCCGTCAACATCTGGATTTAAATGCTTCCTTTCATTTCTTAGTTATATAACATACTCTGCTTCCATCTATATCATTCACTCAGTCAAATCCATTTTTGATTTAGTGACCTACGAACTAAAAAATTAGATTCCTTAATCAGGGATCTAAATTGCAATTGTATTTGTATTTTCAATCATGTTGTGTTTATTGCTATTGTACAAATAATTGATGATATTGTGGCTAGTGCAAATTTCGTGGTTGTGAATTTTTAATAATATTTGTTATTGTGAATATAACGATTGTAGATATTGTGGTTTCGGACAATGTCGTTACCACTACATAACGACTATTGTTGTGGTTACAAATCGTTATTTAGGTAATTGTTCCTAGTAACAAGTATTGAAAAAATGGGTCCCTAATAACAAATATTTTAAAAAAGTAAATTTTAAGAGTATGATCATAATAACAAATATTGAAAAAATATTTGACCTCTAAAAAATTACTAAAAAATTGGAATCATAATAAAAAATAAATATTAGAAAAGCAATTAAATTTTAAAATATGCTCCTAATAAAAATATTAAAAAATAAGCCCATGATAACAAGTATTGAAAACATTGGATCCTTAATAAAAAATAATAGAAAACATATTTACAAAAAAATTGGACACTTATATAAATAATAGAAAAAAATAACTTATAAGAGTAGAACTCTAATAATAAATATTAGAAAAAACATTGAGACCATAATAATAAATAGAGGAAAAATTAAACTCTTAATAACAAATATTAAAAATAATTAGGCCAAATGTAACTGATATAAAATTATTTTTCATTAGTATAATGCATTATAAAACCTCTAAGTCCTGAGCATGTCCTTTCTGTCCAGACCCAAATACGATCTTGCACTCAGTTAATATATTAATTACAATTATAACATCTTCACTCAGTTTTTGAAGTCCAATTTGCTTAAAATTTTGCATGATGCATTCATAAGTATGCTTAGGTTATTAAATTTTGCACTCAGTTAATAGTGTGTTACGAAATTAATTAGTTCTTGCAAAGGTAAATCAATTGATGGATAAAGATTGTAAGTAGTAAAGAAATGAGATATGGCAATCTATATATAGAAGGCTTTCTTACATAGGTTTGTAACTCACAACTGCGTAGACTTGGGAACATAAATGATCTAACCCTACCCAGAAGGATTTGCTGAGTGTCGAAACTATTGAATTAATGGTCGCGGCAAACTTGTTAGGGAAATGACCCTCTCGCTACCACTCCACTAAGCACTCCTAACCTAAAAAATATCATGACTCTCGATGATAATTAGATCTCTCTGAATTATCTAGGAACTCTCGTTACGCTGATGCTCTTCTAAAGTACAATATGATCTCTCGATATGCTAAGAGTGTAAAACAGACCTAATCTCATAGTGAATGCTTAAACGAATAAAAATGCAGGCCATTAACTCAACAAGTAAAATACCAATAGGAATTCCAAGCAAAGAAATAGCATTCATTTAGTTCAAAGGTTAAAAATAAATAGACAATCCCGGGGAAACTAGATCAGTTACTTCTCGAGAGCTCCTCTCGGATGCATTAGAGCATGGCATGATCAGTAAAGCTATACAGAAGTTCACAATGTTTAGAGTTCCATTGCAAATGAAAATTACAGAAATTTGTAGAGAAAACTGAAAGAGAGTAGGGTTTGGCAAGATGAAGAAGGAATCTCTAGAGAGAAAATAGTCGTCGTGCTTTTATAATCCTCGAAGTCAAGTCATGAGTCATGTGGGTTGAAACATCCAATAATAACAAATGCAAGACCTCAACTAAGGTATATTCTCTCTAATAGGCTTGTACTTCCCAACGTGCTCCAGCTCCAAATCCAAAACAAGACCTCAACTTATTGCAATGTATCTGTAATCACCAATTTTCACCATATATATATATATATAGAGAGAGAGAGAGAGAGCAGTGATCAATCCCCTAATATCCGGGGCATTCAGTGTCCCGATCACTGTACCACCAGCTCCCTGCCATCAGCAAGATCTCCATGCTGCCACCAGATCCCAGCTCAGCCAGCAAAATCGCAACAACAAGCAAAGACAGATATCAACAGCATTTTTATTTTATTTCGGAAATATGTATAGATGGGTATAAAACCCAAAGCAACAACAATGTAAAGAGACTCCTTCTCCGAAAAACAGAGGGAATCAATAAAAAACATTTTTAAATGTTTTTTGTTCTTTTATTTTTTAAAAGCAAACATTGCATTAAAAAAAAGAAAAATATAGAGTAGGAGTATTTTACCTCTCAGCCAGATCACTCGCCGACGACCGGGGCTTCTTACAGTGAATCACAATGGTGAAAAGAAGCACAAGGGGAATAGGAGCAATATATCTCGAAATCGGCCTGATCCAATGGTGGACGGCGGTGATTGGGGCGGTGGAAACTGAGAGGTTCTCGACCTATTTCGTGGCTTTGGGGGCCTTTCTCTGCGAAACCGAGATCGGATCTTTGACCACCATGTCGAGGCGAGCAAACCAATAAAATATGGGCCCGAATGGCCACCGATGACGGTGGCGACCGACGATGGCATACGTGACGACGACGCGGCGGCCGGCGATGGACAAGATGATAGGCGGGCGGTCGTAAGTTAGAGAGAAGGAATAGCTTCTCTCTCTAAAAAACGAAGAAGAAGAAGAATGAAAAAAAGGAGATAAAGTGCATTTATACTCAGAGTAAAACAACGCCGTTTTGGTCCCCATGCCAGTGCGTTTTGGCTTCGGTGGTCGAATCACACGCGCAGTCCTCGCTATTTCCTCCCGTGTTCAATTTGGTCCACAATTTCAATATATTTCATTTATTTTCTTTAATTTAATGTCCATACCTTGATTTTTCCACTTTTGTATCTTAATACTAATTTTTGATCTATTTGTTTTCAGGTCCTTGTACATTTGTTACATTTTTTCATTTTAGTCCTCGTTTATATACAACATTGCATGTTTAATTTTGCGTTTATTTTAATTTAGTCACTTGTTTATTTTATTTTATTAATCATTATTTAGCCCCTGAATAATATGTAAATTTGTAACTTAATTCTTAATTTTAATTGTTTTATTACAATTTAATCCCTAAATTATTCTCTCCTATCTTAGTCCTTGAATTAATTATATTTTTAGTTGTAACCCTATAGGATTAGATTCCTTAGATATTAGTCACTAGACTTTATTTGTACACTTTAGTCACTGAATTTTTTTTATTTGTATTCTTTTGATTTTGACATGTTGATTTTTATTACTTTATTTTAGTCACTTGCTTATTATGTTATTCCTTTGAAATTAGTCACTGATTTTTTTTGTTTCATTTTAGCTATTAATTGATTATGTCCCTTTATTTTATTTTTTTGAATATGATGTCGTAGTTTCAATTTATACATTTTGGTATTGTTTATTTATGATTTGCTACTATTTTTTATTTTGTTACATTTTAGTCCTTTACTTAATATTTTAATTTCAGCTTTGCATTTTTGATTCACTTTAATTTAGTCCATTTGTATTCATTAATTGTTTTTTAATTTTACCTTCAATTTTAAATTCTTTTTAACTTAGTCCTTGTTAGATCATTTTTCTTTTTAAATTAAACCCAGTTTGATTTACATTTTTAATATTTTAGTCCAAATCTAGATTACTTTTATTTTAGGTTTAGTCCTTAAATTAGGTGAATTCTTTATTTGGTCCTTGTTTTTGCTCGAGGTTCCAAATTAATTATTTGATCGTATAATTGATTAAAATTAATTAGGATTAATATTAGAGCCTCCATCTTAGGCCTAATTTCGTATTTAGTCCTTAAATTAGGAGAATTCTTAATTTGGTCCTCCCTTTTGATCGAGGTTCCACTTCAATTATTCGAATTGCGATATTGATTAAAATTAATTTAAGTTAATATTAGAGCCCAAGATTTCAATTTAGTCATTTTTATTCAGGGAATAATCTAAGTTGGCCCTCACCTAAATGCTTAAGGGGCCATATAGATTATTCGACTCAATAACTATTTAAAAATCAAGTAGGATTAATATTTGAGCCTACATTTTTTAGGTTTATGCCTCTAGGCTCTTTAATTTTCATAATTTGACACTATAAGATAGAGAAAGCCTTAATCTACCTTTAGTATAATTAGGATTAATAAATTGTTTAATTTCATATATTTTAAAACATCATGCAATGGTCACTTATTAGGGAGTCAATAGTATATCTCTCGCAAGTATACTCAAGGGGTGACTACTAGTGATTCCCAAAATAGGTCGACATCCTTTTCAAGATCGCATCATGATTTCTAAAATATGAGGCAATGCCTGATTATTAGGCACAATAGTTGATCTCCCGCATTCATGCTAGGGGCGAATGCTATTAACTTTAATAAAAGAATACTCTTTTCAACTTTGTATCCGTATGATTTTTAAATTAGATAAAGTACAAACTCAAAATTTTTAATTCTAAATATAGGGTAATCAACTAGGTACCAATTTTTTGGCGTTGTAGGGAGATATACAATTAATTCCCTAATAAGTGAACATTACCTTAGATTTATAAATAAAATGCAATGAGACAAAATTTTATTCATCCTAATTAAACTAAAAGTAAATTAAGGCTTTTTTCTAACCTAAGGTGCCAAATTATGAAAGTT
This sequence comes from Hibiscus syriacus, assembly GCF_006381635.1. Lineage (NCBI taxonomy): Eukaryota > Viridiplantae > Streptophyta > Magnoliopsida > Malvales > Malvaceae > Hibiscus > Hibiscus syriacus. Next base: position 650,154 of record NW_024062549.1, on the reverse strand, counting down.
ACAGAACCTAAAGGCAAAAATCTAGATGTGTATGTTCTAATATTAATCCTATAAATTATCGAATCAAATAATCGAGATGGTCCTTCTATCATTTAAGCGAGGGACACCTCGAATTATTCCCTAAATTAAAAGACTAGTTTGAAATCTAATTAAAAGTGGAGGCTCTATCATTACCTTAAATTAATTTTAATAAATATTATTTCGAATAATTAAATTAGAACCTCGAGCAAAAGAGAAGACCAAATTAAGAATTCACCTAATTAAAGGACTAAATGTGGAATCAAGCCTAAGATGGAGGTCCTAATATTAATCTTAATTAATTATGTCAAAAATAAAATTATAATCGAAATTCGGGGACTAAAGGTCAAGATCTAAAAACTTAGGACCTAAGTTGATAATTTCTAAAGTTAAGGACTAAATAAAAATATAATTTTTATCTAAATTATTAAACTTAAAGTATTTTTAGAAAATATTAATTATTGATAAATTTTAAAATTCGAGCAATCGATTCGAGTAATTGGGCATCTTATGCTAAAACTCGACTCAAATTGCTCCCTAATTAAAACTAATGTGAAATCCTAATTTCTAAACTTGATTCGAATATTAATCTAATTTAAAACTAAATCTAAGAAAATAAATCATGAAACAAATCAATTAATAATAAAATTAGTTAAAATAATTAAAAAACAAAAAATAAATAAAATAAAAGTAGTAAAAAGCATCATAAAATAAAAAATAAAATAAGTACAAGGACCTAATTGCATAAAATCTAATTACATTGACTAAAATGAAAGAAAATAAAAGTTAATAGTTAAATAAGAAATTAAAAGTGAATAAAATGAATAAATTGTAAATATCACATTCAAATCATAATAAAACAAGAAGTAGAATCCAAACAGTGGCTAAAATGAATAAACATAAAAAATAGTGACAAAATTCGAACAAATCAGAATAATAATAGTGACTAAATTAAAATAAAATAGAATAGAATGATAAAAATGCAATAAATTAGAAAAGATAGGTACAATGACCAAAATGCAACAAATAATAAAACAACATCTAAATTATAACGAATAAAATACCAAAAATAATGACAAAATCGAAAGTTAATAAAATCAATATGCATATTCGAGAAAAATAACAAAGTAAATGACCAGAGTGCAAAAGAAACTAAAATACAGGGAGCTTAAAGATAATTTTACCCTAATAGTGACCAAAGCGTAAAACACGCTGAAACTGGGAGGACTTGAACTACGATTTGACCCTAAAATAGAGGAACAAAGCAGAAAGCTCCTAGAAATTGGGGACCTTATTTGTGATTTACCCTTTTTTAAACATAAAACATTCTCCCTCATTTACGTAACTCTGCCAGGAAATTATCAAAGCTTCAAACGCACTCTCGTCGACTACACACTGACCCTCACACGCTAGCCACCGGGACAGTGACTGGCCTACACCCACTGCGACCTTTACCACGATAGAGGAGGACCGGTCGAACCACTTAAACGGTCAAAAAACCTCCATGTCCCCTTCCTATCTCACTTTCTCATTCTTTCTCTCTACTAAGCTGAGAGGTTTAAATCCGACCCTCAACGTCGGCCACCAAGCCTTTATGACCCCATCACTCTCTCACGATCGACGTCAATCGACCGGTGAAGCTCTTAACGACGTAAACAACCTTCACAAACTTGAACCCTAAAAACAAACTCTCCAAACAACACCCTTTTAGTCGAAACTCCCAAACCTCAGTCGACTACCAAAAACCAGCATGGTCGGACTGTATGTCGGTCTTCCTCGCCCACCGACCACCGCTCATCGGTGGCTACTCCCTATCCTATTAACAAGCTATCACGAAAGAATGAAAAGAAAGAATGCAAAATGGAGAGAAAACCAAAAGTAAAAAAAAAACCTCTTTCATTTCATCTTTTCGGTGAAAGGGGATGTGATTTTACAAGGGTTGGTTGGGGTATTAATAACCCCAACCATTACAATATTTATTCTTTTTTTCATAATAAAATAATGATAAAAACCAAAACAAATAATAATAAGAAATGGTGTTTACATATGCCCCTCTTTGCTCATTATTGTGGAACAGGGATGTCAATTTCTTCTGATCGGACGTGTTCTTCTCATTTGAACTCTTCGATGGGGATGTCAATCCACCTCCTTCTGTGATGGAATCACCAAGGTTGAACAAGTTCTTCTCATTATGAACTTCTTCTCCCTCGTCAGATGAGTTTTTCTCATTATGAGCTCTCTACTGGAAATGTTGATCCACCTCCTTCTGTGATAGAATCGAACCAAGGTTGAACAAGTTATTCTCATTATGAACTTCTTCTTCGTCGTTGGATGAGTTCCTCTCATTATGAAATCTCCACTAGAAATGTTGATCTACCTTCTTCTGTGATGGAATTTAACCAATGTTGAACAATTTCTTCTCATTATGAACTTCTTCTCCCTCATTGGATGAGTTCTTCTCATTATTAATTCTCCATTGGAAATGTTGATCCCTCGAGTGAGGTGTTACTGATTCAACTCCATATGTGATGAATCGAGCTATGGTTGAACAAGTTCTTCTCATTATGAACTTCTTCTCCCTCATCGGATGAGTTCTTCTCATTATGAACTCTCCACTGGAAATGTTGAGCCAAGGTTGAACAAGTTTTTCTCATTATGAACTTCTTCTCCCTCATTAGATGAGTTCTCCTCATTATGAACTCTCCACTGGAAACGTTGAACAAGGGTTGAACAAGTTCTTCTAATTATGAACTTCTTCTCCATTGTTGGATGAGTTCTTCTCATTATTAACTCTCCACTAGAAACGTTGAGCAAAGGTTGAACAAGTTATTCTCATTATGAACTTCTTCTCCCTCATTGGATGAGTTCTTCTCATTATGAACTATCCACTGGAAATTTTGGTTGGTTTATCTTATCTTTGAAGATTTAAACCTGCAAAAGATTATCATGTGTCAGTGATTAGTTTTTAAAGTACCCTAAGGTAATGACCATATGGTCCTTAATTTTACTAAGATCCATTTCTTTTAACGGTGAAAAATATGGACTGATTCTTTGCTGAAATCGTGAAATGAAATCTTTGTTGACTCTTTGAATTCCTTAATGTTGCAGATTGCTGAGTTTTTGTCTTTGTTGGGTCTATCCTAGAAACGACACTGCTCATTCTCATTGAAGTGACCTAGAAAAGTCAAGTTTGAAGAAAAACATTATTGAAAATGCTTATAGGGAAAAATCTTAAGAAAGAATAATGCGGCATCCTAGACAAACAATCCTAAGAATGACTCAAAAAATTCTGTAGAAAAAATGATCCTAAGAAGGACAAAATATTTTTTCAAAATAAACTTTACAGGCATCCTAATGAGAGGGAAATCAAAATTTATCATGTGTATGAAATGATGAAATGCATGATGTAAAGATGAAAATTCATGTATAAATGAAGGTTTTCTTGATCTGTTGGAAATGGTTGCAAGAGCAGTCTTTTTTGCTAAAGCAATCTTCATTCTTTTCCTGGTTTGATTGTCTTATTTATCTGCAGCACATGAGTGTATTCCATTCCTGCGAATCTTGACCTATGAATGGGCGCATCTTGCCTTAGTAAAAAAAATTGCCCTTGATAAATTTTACTTCTTCAAAAGATTCATTTACAGTTATCAAGAAACCCCTAAAATAAGGCTTAGATTCTTTCAAAAATCCATTTAAAAACATCAAGTAACTCCTTAAAATCAGGCTTAGCTCCTTTCAAAATTCATTTAAAAACATCAAGAAACTCCTAAAAGTTAGGCTTAGCTCCTTTCTAAATTCATTTAAAAACATTAAGAAACCCCTGAAAATTAGGTTTAACTCCTTTCAAAATTTATTTGAAGACATCAAGAAACCCTAAAAATCAGGCTTAGTTTCTTTCAAAATTCATTTGAATACATCAAGAAAGCCCTGAAAATCATGCTTAGCTTCTTTCAAAATTCATTTGAAAACATCATATTGTTTAGGTAATGTGCCCCACATCAATGTAATGATTTTTCTCAATTGGTCTCCTCGATCCTTGAGACTTAGCCACATTGAATAAAATCATCTCTATTTGAGACTTGAATTATGCTCTTTTTTGCTCTCTTCTTTTCATTAAACAATCCGTAAAAATATGTTTTGATGCATGAAATGTGCATGCAATAGATATGTATCTATATGTAATGCATGAGGTTCCTGAATGCAGAAATGTTTATCATCAATTATTCTCCTGGATCAAAATACAGACCTCAGTCTTCATTCACTTCACCATCTTTGCATGGAACCTGCCTCAATATCGATATAGCAACTTGCCTGCTCAGGTTTGCAATCTTCTGAGGATCAACATGATCATCTTTTGGTCTTTGTTTTATGTCTTCATTTCGAAGGAAATGTTTTCTCTTTCGAATTCTTGTTGTGACCAGGTATATGGCCTTGACGCCATTTTTTCCCCTGACTCGACTCCTCAATCAAATTTTTTTCTCAGTATAGGTCTTCCAACTGAAGCTTGAATGGTTTATTTCTCAAGCTAAGGTTAGAAATGAATCAGAAAAAAATATGCTTTTTATAGTGGAAGTTTAGGGGTAAATCGCATATAGGCCCCAAATATTTTCAATATTTTTTACATTTTTGTCACTGACCTATTTTCTTATTTTAGTCACGAAATTTATGTCATATGGTGTGATTTTCCATTTTACTTCAATAATTTTGGTTGAAATAAAATATTGGTAAAATTGCATTGTAATCTCTTTACTTTACGTGTGTTTTTGCATTCTGGTCACCTGAAGTGGTTGTTTTGATTCTATTTTAATCTAGTTGGCATGATCTTCTAATTTTCGCATTTTCATTTAATAAAGCATTTTAGGCTTATATAAAAATGGATAATCATGCTTTAGTCTCTCTTATTTTAGTGTGTTTTTGCACTTAGGTCCCAAGTTTATTTGTCAATTTACACGTTCAATCTTTATTTTATTTCAATTCGATCCCTTTATTTTAATCTCATGTTTAATTTCATTTTAATCATCTATAATTTAATGCTAATTCGATTTAATCCCCTGTATATGTAATTTCTTAGATTTTAATATTTAAATATTTTTTTGTTTGTTTAATTCTTAATTTTAATTTTTTTATTTTGAATTTGCAAGACTAGTGTGTTTGTTAGCCATTTAATTTAATTAGTTGGTTCATTTTATTTCTTGTTTATATTTAATTTATCCCATTATTTTTTATTTGTATGTTAATTGGTATTTCTAGTGTTTTTAAAATTTAATTAGTTTTTTTTAAATTGTCCTTAGATTAGGATCTTCTAATCCAAAATTTGATTTAGTAATTAGGATTTCACCTTAGTTTTAATTAGGGAGCAATTCGATTTGAGTTTTCTCATAAAATGTCTGATTACTCTAGTTGATTGTTTGAATCCCCAAATTGTTAATCATTAACAAATTTTAAAGCCTACTTAGTTTAATCCCTTAATTTTTAATAGTTAATTAGAGAAATTATTATAGCCTTGATTTATTTGTTAGTCCTTAAACTTTAGGTGTTATAGATATAGTCCTTCTACATTAGATTTTTACATTTTGGTATCTGGATTTTAGTTTACTTGCATTTTAGTCCTTAAACTTTTAATTAGAATTTTAAATTAACATAATTAATTAGGGTTAATAATTAGAGCCTTAACCTTAGGCTTTTTACACTTTAGTCCTTGAACTTCTAATAATTAATTGATCATAACTAATTAGGACTTCTAATAAGAGCCTCCAGTTTAGGTGGAACTACATTTAGTCTTTAAATTAAGAAATAATATGAATTGGCTTCTGCATTTAATATGCTCTTGGAGGACCAGCTCGATTATTCGATCCAATAATTGGTTAATAAAATAAACTAGGGTTAATATTAGAGATTTATTTTCAAGTTTAGTCCTCTAGGTTCCTTAATCTTATAATTTAACACTTTAGGTTAGGAGAAGCCTTAATGAATTCACCTAGTGATATTAGGTTTTATTCGATTGATTGGTTGCACACGTTTTTAAATCCTAAGGTAATGTTCACTTATTAGGGAGTCAATAATATATCTCCCGCAAGTATGCTCAGGGGATGACTACTAGTTACTCCCAAAGTAGGTCGACATCCTTTACAATACTGCATCATGATTTCTTAAAATCAAGGTAATGTCTGGTTATTGGTCATAATAGTTGATCTCCCGCATTCATGCTAGGGGGCGAATACTATTGTCTTAAATAAACGAACATCCTTTTAAACTATGCATCCATAGTGAATTTTAGATTAAATAAAATTTAAACTCAGAATTTCCAATTTTAAATATAGGGTAATCAACTAGGTACCAATTTTTTGGCGCTGTAGGGTGCTAATCCTTCCCATGCGTAACTGACTTCTGAACCCGTTTTTGACTTTCGTAGACCCTAAACTTGGTATTTTAATAAAATAAAAAATGCTTAATTAAAATTACCCACTTTTTATGGTGTCATGATCGCACCTTAAAATAACTGGTGGCGATTCCTCGCATTTCAAAATCTTTTCAAAAAGAAAAAAAAGAACCTCCAAGTCGTACTAGTATTTTTCCCACACGGGCGAAAAACGGTGACGACAGTAGTGCCAGCAAAAATATTGTCTTCCTTTATCTCAAAAATGTCATCCTCGTATTCTACACCCTTTTCTTCTTCCTGGTTAACAACTTCTTAAACTAATCTTTCACATGCTCTGAGTAAAAATGCAGGTGTTTACATAACTTTTTCGACAGTTGAAGCTTTGTCCTTACCTACATACTCTTTTTGTATCTCAACATTTGCATATACATTTTGATCAGTTTCTTCATAATGATGATCAATCAGTTAGGTCAGTACGATTTTATTGAATTAACCTATGGTTGATATATATATAAACTTCATATGGTTGATTATAATAATAAAATAAAATTGTGATACTTTTTGATATTTTTAGTATGTTTTTATTCAATTAACTTATGGTTCAGATATATATATATAGGGATGGAGCTATTCATTGTCCGAGGGCCACTGTCTCCTAACTTTTTATCATTAAAAAATATATAGGGTAAATAATTATTTGGACCTTCAAATATCGGTTATTTTGATTTTTCCCTTTCATTTTATATTTTTAATTATACTTTGTTCCTTTGAATTAGAATTCTGGCTCCTTTCCCATGATATATATATATATATATATATATATATATATATATATATATATATATATATATATAAACTTCATATGGTTGACTAGACTTATGACATAAAATTATAATAATTAATGATATTTTCTTTACTTCAATTTCCTTTTTTCCATATTAATAAATAATTCTATATTTTTTGTTTTGTTTTACTTCTCGTTTCCAAAATTTGAAATAGAAAACTTATCATCAAAATCTTCAAACTATGTCCATTGTTCGTCATTTTCTTCCCCTTACGATGTAAGGGCTTCTAAGTACTATCAAAATGAAAGAAAATATCGCGTTTAGAAAAGGAGAATATAAAAGCTTAAGCATCCTCATTGTACTTGAGAACTATAAACCAAAGGAGAAAACCGCGTACAGAAACCAGTAGAACGTGGGTAGAGCCAGAGACTGAGCTATGATCAAATATTGGGAGGAGAAAGATACTTAAGTTCAAAATAACAGAGACTTATTACGTATTTAATCTAAAAATTGTGGGGCAAAAGTTTGATTTTGTTTAAATTTAAACTGATTAAGACCTAAAATGTCATCCGTCTCTCGGTAGAGTAAAAGCATATAATAAATAGAGTAAACTATAGCATTGACCACCTAGTTATTGCCTCTCTTTATTTTGATCATCATTTTTTAATTTTTGTCACTCATGTCACCTAACTATTTAAATGTATTCAATCAAGCCACTTGCCATTAACATTTGAGGAAAGTGTTAATATGTCAATTAATAAAATTGGTAAATTACACATTTGGTCACTCTTTCTTATATATTCTATCAATTTGGTCCTAGTTTTAATAAATCAAAAGAAATTAAACCTCAAATAAGATGGTGCCATGTGTAATTAGGACCAAATTGATAGAATATATAAGTAAGAGAGACCAAATGTGTAACTATACAATTTTTATTAACTATCGTGTCGACATCATTTTTCGCCCAGGCGGGGGAAAGATTGATACTGACTCGGGGATTTTCTCTTTGAAAAGTGTTTCAAAATGTAAGGAGTCGCCACCAATCATTTAAAGTGCGATTGGGATACCATAAAAATAGGGTGATTTTAATAAAATATTTTATTTTTATCAAAATACCAAGGTTAAGGTCTACGAAAATCCAGAAATCAGGTTCCGGAGTCAGTTACGCGTGGGGAAGGATTAGCACCCCCACAAGCGCCCAAAAATTGATACCTAGTTGATTATCTTATATTTAAAATCAGAAAATTTGAATTCGATCTTTATTTAATTCAAAAATCATTACGGATGAAAAGTTGAAAAGGGTATTCGTTTATTGAGATCGATAGCATTCGCTCCCAAGCGTAAATGCGGGAGATCAACTATTGTGCTTAATAACCGAATATTGCCTCGTTTTTAGAAAATCATGATGCAATCTTTGAAAAGGATGTCGACCTATTTCGGGAATCACCAGTAGTCGTCCCTTGAGTATACTTGCGGGAGATATACCATTAATTCCCTAATAAGTGAACATTTCTTTAGATTTATAAATAAAATGCAATCAGAAAAAAATTTATTCATCCTAATTAAAGTAAAGGTAAATTTAGGCTTTTTTCTAACTTAAGGACTGAAATTATGAAAGTTAAAGGACCTAAAGGCACAAACCTAGATGTATAGGTTCTAATATTAATCCTATTTGATTTTAATCAATTATTGAATCGAATAATCGAAATGGTCCTTCGAGCATTTAGGCGAGGGTCAACTCGTATTTTCCCTAAATTTAAAGACTAATTTGAAATCTAACCTAAAGTGGAGGCTCCATTTAACCTATTCAATTATGTCAATCTTAAAGTTCTAATTGAAGTTCGGGGACTAAAAGATCAAGCTCTAAAATATCAAGTTCTAAGAGACTAAAAGTTTAAAGACCTAAATCAATAATTTCTAAAGTTGGGGGCTAATTAAAAACCTAATTTTTATCTATTAAACTTAAAGTATTTTTTAAAAATATTAATTATTAATAAATTTTAAAAATTGAGCAATCGATTCTAGTAATCGGACATCTGATGCGAAATCTCGACATGAATTGCTCCCTAATTAAAACTAATGTGTCGTCCTAATTTCTAAGTTTGATGTTAATCTAATTTAAAACTAAATCTAAGAATTAAAACTATGAAATATCAAAACAATTAATAATAAACTTAATAAAAATAACAATAATAAAAAAATAGTGAAAACAACATAAAATAAAATATAAACATAAGTACAAAGACCTAATTGCATGAAATAAAATAAAAGTGACTAAAATGTAAGAAAATAAAAGTTAGTATTTAAATAAGAAATAAATAGTGACCAAAATGAAAAAATTAAAATAATAGTAGCTAATCAGAAATTAAAAAGTGACTAAAATGAATAAATTGCAAATATCACATCCAAATCATAATAAAATAAGAAGCATAATCCAAACAGTGGCTAAAAATAGTGACTAAATTAAAATAAAACATAATGATAAAAGTGAAATAAATTAGAAACGAAAGATCCAGTGACCAAAATGTAAAAACAAGGCAAAGATAGGGGTACTTGGACTACGATTTGACCCTAAAACTAGTGGCTAAAGCATAAATTTATGCATAAAGTATGAGGACCTACACATGATTTACCCCTTTTTCATAAAACCAGAATATTCCCCCCATTTCACGTAAACTGACAAGAAGCTTGCTAAGCTTCCTAAACTCCTCACCGTCGGCCACACACAGACCCTCACACGTCGGCCACCGGGCCAGTGACCAACCTAAAACAATTGGTGACCTCGACCATATCTGGAAGAGGACCGACCGAAATCCTTGAACGGTCGACACTCTCCCCGTTATCTTCCTCTCTCACTCTTTCTCTTCCCAATTCGACGGCCGAGAAGGCTAAAAAATAAACATCAACGTCGACCACCATGTCATGGTGACTCCCTCGCTCCCTCACAATCAGTGTCAAAAGACCGATGAAGACCTAAACGACATAAAAAACCCCCAACCTTCACTCATCACTCACAAAATCGAACCCTGGAAATAAAACTTCAAATGTTAACCTCTTGGTCGAAACTCCCAAACCTCCGTCGGCTACTAACAACTGGCATTGTTTGACCGTATGTCAATCTCTCTCATACGCCAGCCACCGCTCAATGATGGCCACCCACCTATGTTATGCTAGCACGAAAACAGAAGAAAATAAAGAAATAAAGTCTGCAGAAGGAAAATGAAGAGCATGTTACCTTTTTTTATTTATTTTTCCTATATTTTTTGGAGAGAAAAGGGGGATTGTACAAGTTGGTTGGTTAGGGTATTAATAACACCAACTACTATATTTTTAATATATATTTTTTAAAATAATAAACTAATGATAAAAATAAAAAAAATGGTGGTTACAACTGCCCCTCTTTGCTCATTGATGTGGAACAAGAATAGAGCAAAGATAGTATGCACCATTTTTTTTTATCTAGAATGAACTGCTAAAATCTTGAGCTCCAATTTCTTCTGGTCAGGCAAGTTCTTCTCATTGTGAAAACTTCATTGGGATGTCAATCCACTTACTTCTATGATAGAATCACAAAGGTTGAACAAGTTCTTCTCATTATGAACTTCTTCTCCCTCATCGGATGAGTTCTTCTCATTATAAACTCTCCACTGGAAATGTTGATCCCTTATTCTGTGATGGAATCGACAAAGGGTTGACCAAGTTCTTCTCATTATGAATTTTTTCTCCCTCATCAAGTGAGTTCTTCTCATTATGAACTCTCCACTGGAAATGTTGACCCTTCATTCTGTGATGGAATCAAGCTAAGGTTGAACAAGTTCTTCTCATTAGGAACTTCTTCTCCCTTATCGGATGAGTTCTTTTCATTATGAACTCTCTACTGGAAATGTTGATCCAAGTTTGAACAAGTTCTTCTCATTATGAACTTCTTCTCCCTCGTTGGATGAGTTCTTCTCATTATGAACTCCACACTTGAAATGTTAATCCAAGGTTGAACAAGTTCCTCTCGTTATGAACTTCTTCTCCCTCGTTGGATGAGTTCTACTCATTATTGACTCTCCACTGAAATGTTACTCTCTCAAGCGAGGCGTCACTGATTCGAAATGATGTGAATCAAGTGATAGGTCGAACAAGCTCTTATCATTATGAACTTCTTCTCCCTCTGTCGGATGAGATCTTCTCATTATGAACTCTCCATTTGAAATGTTGACTGGTTTACCCTTTCTTTGAAGAGTTTTAAACCTGAAAAAGATTATCATGTTTCAGTGATTTGTATTTAAAGTACCCGAAGGTAATGATCCGATGGTCCTTAATTTTACTGAGATCCATTTCTTTCAATGGTGAAAAATATGGATTGGTTCTTTGTTGAAGTCGTGAAACGAAATCTTTGTTGACTCTTTGAATTACTTAATGCTGCAAATTCTATCATCTAGTGAATCTTTGCTCCTTTATCTTTGTTGAGTTTTTTGTCTTTATTGGGTCCATCTTGCAAACGACACTACTCATTCTCATTGAAGTGACCTAGAAAATTCATGTTTGAAAAAATGCATTATTGAAAATGCTTCTAGGGAAAAATCTTAATTTGTCACATGAGTGTATTCTTGCGAATCTTGACTTGTGAATAGGCGCATCTTGCCTCAGTAAAAAAAATTTGCCCTTGATAAATTTTTCATCTTCAAAAAAATCCATTTACAGTTATCAACAAACACCTAAAAATTAGGCTTAACTTCTTTCAAAAATTCATTTAAAAACATCAATAAACCCTTGAAAATCAGGCTTAGTTTTTAAAAATCTTTCGTTTTCAGTTGTCATCAAGGAACCCTTAAAAATTAGGCTTAGCATCCTTTAAATATTCTTTGGATATAATCATCAATAAACCCCTAAAAATCAGGCTTAGTTTCTAAAAACGCATTTGAAAACATCCTACCCGAATGTCTTAGGATGGGTCGAAGGACTTATCATCATGCTCGAAAGACTTATAGATGACCCGAAGGGTTTAAGCATATGCTCGAAAGACTTACTGATGGCCCGAATGACTTACAAATCAAGAAACCCTTGAAAATCAAGCTTATTTTTTTAGTTGTCATCAAGGAACCCCTAAAAATTAGACTTAGCTTCCTTTTAAAAAATCATTGAAAATTATCATTAAGAAACCCCTGAAAATCAGGCTTAACTTCTTTTAAAAATTGCTTTGAAAAATATCATGTTGTTTGGGTAAGATGCCCCCATGTCAAAGTAATGATTCTTCTTGGATTGGTTCATTAATTCTTGAGGTTCTGCCACTCGGAATATAACTCCCTTCATTCTAGGCTTGAGTTATGTCTTTTCCTTCTCTTCTTTTCTTAAAATATCTGTAAAAATATGTTTTTATGCATGAAATGTGAATGCGATATGTATCAAAATGTCTTTTCCTTCTCTTCTTTTCTTAAAATATCTATAAAAATATGTTTTGATGCATGAAATATGAATGCAATATGTATCTAAATGTAATGCATGACTTTCTTATGTGCAAAAATGTTTATCAATACTCCTATTTTGACTTCAAAATGGAGATCTCGATCTTCCTTCACTTGATCACTCTTGTATGGAGCCAACCCCAACTCAACATGGTCAAACTAATCATCTAGAGTAATCATGTCCCTCTCATATTCTATCTTTTATCTTGTTTCTTCAACATAATTCTGGAAGAAGCGTTACCTCTCTTGAATTCTTGTTACAATCAGGTAGATGAATGGGCACCTTACACGTCTTTGACTCGATTTTTCAATAAAAATTGTTTCTCAAAAATCCTTGGCTAACTGCAATGTGGATCATATTTCGACCCTGGCACTCCAAGGGACGGGGTCATTCATCATGTCTGTTAGGTTTGAATCTTGTGATCTTAATGACATATGGTTTAGGTAATTCCCCAATGTGGGTACTTGTGGCTTTCTTCGTGCCAAAATTTTAATCTCGAATGGTCTCGCTCTTTTATCACTAATCAGTAATGTTAACGAATAGCTTGAGGGCTTCTCTTCATGATGCCATAATCAGATGGACACATAATACATCTTCAACTAAGGCAATCTTTTGCTTCTTGACAACATCACAATGAAGTGTTAGAAGTTCTGTCCTCCAATCCTTATGATCTCTTTGATTGTTTGCTTTTAAGAAATGATTCATCATTATGGCCTCATTTTTTTTCTTTGATAGAGGCAGAATGAGCCTCGCCAACCTCTAGGACCTTTTTCACTCGAGATTGTCATGTTTGAAAATGTTTCTCTTCTTTATTTTATTTTAGAAATGTGAAAACAATGTTGAATAAAATAAAAAAAAATGTTGTCATTTTCTTTCAGCTTACAATCAAAACAAATTGTAAAACAAGAGTTCATTGAATATCAAATACGTCAAAATTTTCTTTTAATCCTTCAAAAATTATATACATTTGAAAAGTGTAAAGATTAATGTTGATATAAAGCTTAGGCTGACTTGGGAAGGTAATGTGTTTCAGGTTAATCTGGGGAGGTAATGTGTTTCAGGTTGGCTTCTTGTGTCCTCGATTATGGTGTTCATTGACCTGATGAACTAGACGTCAGGCTTCTCTTCTGGAAATGTTTACTGGTTCTCAGCCCTCATGAGCACCTTTGGACTGTTCAGTTCTTTATCAAAATGTATAAGATCGTCTTCTGTGTAGTGGTTGATAATCTTCGTATTCAAGCCACCTTTTTAGATTTTCAACTCGAATTCTCCTTTAGTTTCAATAAGTCATCTAAAATTTTACGTCTTGAACCCTCCTTTTATTATTTTTTTTCCTATCATGCATTAAAGATTTTAGAAATAATTTTTTTACAAATAAAATTAACCCTGAGGGGTGGAATGAACTCTGAAGACAATCTCTCCATTTAGAAATCCATGTATGATTAGAAGGGACTTTTCAAGCATGTAATATAGGTCAGGGCTCACGGTTATGAAAGAAAGGGATAAATAGGCCCAAACAAGTATTTAAGGGTTATCAAACCAAGGATCGATTCGTTCTGCTGTCTTCAATCTTGTCTTGCTCGACTTGAATCTACTCGTCTCTCTTTTATTTTTATTTTTTTGGTGTTCTCTAATCTTCTGGTGAATTGATTCTAGATCTTTGAACCACTCTTCTTGAAGTATTTGATTTGTTTTCTTTTATATTTCTTTCGTATTTTTTTCATTTGTTTTTCTTCTTTTTTTTTTTCTTTCCTTCATTTTTCTTTCTTTTTTTCTTTTTTTCATTTTTTTCATTTTTTTCTTTTTATGCTATCTTTTTTATGTCTTTTTTTGCTATATCTTTTCTTATTTCTCTCTTTGTCGCCAACATGATTTTATCGTTGAATGCTTCGTATTTGGTCTACCTCGCAATATCTTGTTATTTCTCACTTTATTTCATCATGACTTATTTCTATAGCAAAATATGGATTGATGATCTTCACTCATGCGAGCAGATGTCCTTTACCTTTGCCCCCCAGTGTGTAGGGTGATCCTTGGTTAGGGTTGAATAAGAAGAAACAATATTATAGGCTCAAAAGGGGACAACAAGGGATATATATATACGTATATATGAAAGGATAAATGAAACAAAGTCGTTCATCATCTCATACATGGAAGTCTTTGTAAAAGAGGTATCCCCAAGGAACGAGTATTCAAGATTAATCTTATTTACATGAAAAATAATTTAATTAAAGCATGTAAGAATTATTTCAATGATTCCCTTTATTTTTTTTCTTCTTTCATTTGCTCTTAGTATGCCTCAATTATTCGAATTCACTTGCAAAAACTTAATCTTCAACACTCCTTCCTGTTTTTCTTGCATTAAAGGTCCTCGTTATACCCTGGGATTTATTGAGGTTGGGAAATGAATGTTGGCTTTATTTCTAGGAAGGGAAATGTGTGACTTTAAAGTCGTTACTCTGAAAAAGGTAATGTTAAGGAAAGGTTATTTTTGTCTGGGAATGTAAAAGTATAGGTTTTGGTGCCTCGGGGGATAAGGGCATGAGTCAGAGGGAAGTGATGTCAAGTTTCGATCTTTTGGGAGTCAGTTACACGTGGGGAATGATTAGCACCCCTACAAGTGCCCAAAAATTGGTACCTAGTTGATTATCCTATATTTAAAATCGGGAAATTTGAATTCGATCTTTATTTAATTCGAAAATCATTATGGATTCAAAGTTGAAAAGGGTATTCGTTTATTGAGATCGTTAGCATTCGCTCCTAAGTGTAAATACAGGAGATCAACTATTATTATTAATAACCGAATATTGCCTCATTTTTAGAAAATCATGATACAGTCTTTGAAAAGGATGTCGACCTATTTCGGGAATCACCAGTAGTCGCCCCCTGAGCATACTTGCGGGAGATATACCTTTAATTCCCTAATAAGTGAACATTGTCTAAGATTTATAGATAAAATGCAATCAAACAAAATTTTATTCATCCTGTCACACCCTAATTTAGGGGAAAAGTTTAGAAATTATAAAGTATTGAATTTAAGTGGTATTTTGGAAGAAATTGATTATTAAAGTGTAAAATCGCAAAGTTGACAGACCATTTTTGGAAGTGTAAGAAATTTAGGGACCCGATCCTGAATTTACCCATTTTTCTTATGTGTTGAAAAATAAATTCCTCCCCCGTGCAATCAGTTTTCCCATAATGTTTTTCCCTAATTTCCTTCCCATTAACCCTCCTTTGTAGCTTCGATTCTCCACCGTCTGGCCACCGTTAGTCAATATGAAACCACCAATAGACTCACCATTAAACGAAGAACAAAACCCGACCTCTATCCCGCCATGAATCGGCGTCATTCGCCATAAAACTCATTTGAAAGTTTCTTCAGTTTTAACTCGATCGCCGTTAGTTTTTCATCGATTTCGGTCGATCCGACCACCCGTTCATCACACCTCATGCACCATCGGACTCACCATCATTGTACGCTCAAAACTTGAGAAAAATCGTCTCGTCGTTGTTACTCCACCATCGTCACTCGCCGGCCACCGTCGAATAAGTTGATACGTTTTAAAATTCTACAATCCGTTATGATTTGATGAAAAATAACACTTGCACGATACTCCCGAGGTCTCGATCTACAAATCTGGAAAAATTTCACGTCGAACCGACAATTTGAGACGTCGCACGCACCGCCCCCTAAGAGTGGGCGTTGTCTGTCATCCAGGGGAGACATTTGAGCCGAGTCGAGCTGAGCCGCCTAGAACAAGTCGTTGACTGTTGACCGTTGATCACTGTTAACCGTTGACTTTGACCAAAAAAGTCAAAATTTTTGAAAAGTCATATTTTATGTTTTTCGATGTCCTGAGTCCAATTCCTAAGTCTGTTTTTTCAAATTCGAACCCAGTAAGTTGTTTTTCACTGATTAATCACCCGATTCAATCCGTTTTTCGTAATTAAGCTCTGTTTTTTATGAAATTTATGTTGTTATATATTTGAGGAATTATTGGAAGTTGAATTGAAGATTGAGGGCATTCGAATAGAATTTAAATGGTCGATCAGTATGACACAGAAATCGAGGTAATACATTACTACCTTTTCATGCTTTATGGAACATGTTGGTAATGGTA
Source organism: Hibiscus syriacus (assembly GCF_006381635.1). Lineage (NCBI taxonomy): Eukaryota > Viridiplantae > Streptophyta > Magnoliopsida > Malvales > Malvaceae > Hibiscus > Hibiscus syriacus. The sequence continues at coordinate 633,397 of NW_024062549.1, read as the reverse complement.
AATGCATGAATGAAAATGTTTGGTTTTATCTAGATAGTTAATTAATTCCTACACTTAATACGAATGCGGTACAAAGTAGGTAACTGTATATGGATCAGATGACTAATATAAGAAATTGGAGGACAGTTAGAATTAAATTACAAGTTATGAACCATTAATCAAGTGCGCCAGTATTTTCTAATATAGTTTAAACATGGAAATTAAACAAAATACCATTAGAATATATGTTCGTCTCCTTAAGATCCATTCAGCGATGACTCAGAAGATGATTTATGGACAATAATTGTTAGTATTAAAGAGTGAATACCTGGAAGGGCAACGAATGGACCGTTCAACATGCATTAGTTTTGGGAGTTGTTCAGCTTGAGTTTTTTCGATAATCTGATAGATCGACACAGATTGTAAATGTCTTGAACCTTCATTTCTTCCTTACCAACTCAAATCACATTATGAATAATTGATGATTCTGTCAGTTATTGAACTCTTCCAATAGTGATTCTAAATTCTGAAATTATATCGGTATATTGAACATTCGTGTTTCTCTATCTGATAAGATTATCCAATATCTCTGAATAATATATGAAAACTCTAGTGTGTTCCCTAATCACATGAATGTTTTATCTGATTTCCGATTTTAATTATGTTCTAATACCTTACCTAGATTCTGTTTTGATATCTGATCTTAATTCTGTTTTGATTTATGATATCTCTGTTTACTGATGGAATAATGTTTTATTTTGGGGGGTAATATTGAAGGAAGTATTTTCGCAAGCTCCTCGGCTTTATGCTCAGGGCCTTACTTGATGTGCAGATGGGTGTATGGTTATGGGGAACCTACACATTCTGATGTGATCGGTTAAAGAGATTATTATGGTTTTTTTAAATAAAAATTATGTTTTAAACCGCATCAGTTTATAAAGATCTATATCTTTTCACTGGATTTAAGGGAACATACTAGATAACCCATCCTGATCTCCTGAACTCAGTCATCTGAAATATTTCCATATGAACTGAAAGCTTATTGTTTGTTACTACCTGAGATATCAGTGGGACCTTAGCACAGTATAAAATTCTATAGTTGTTTGAACCAATAAGGAAACATACGATTATATGTTATATGCATGTCTTGTAGCATCATCTGGTAATTCAGTATTACTGAGCTTTTCAAAGCTCACTCTGTTACTCACCCTTTTCAGGTTAAAAGGATTGAACCAGTACAGTTATCGACATCAGTAAGGGAGTTCTTCCAGCGTTGCTTGCAGAGTATGGTACATGTGATTAGGGTGCATGTAAATTGTATTTTGTTTTATATACGAGTCTGAAAATATTTTTTTTATTTTTGAATACTGATAAATGATTTTATGAGTTTAATGTTTAATAAAGGTTTTAAATTTTCTGCTATTTTTACGGTGGGTCGATCCGGTGGCCCTAATGTGACACCCCAGATCGGATCAGGTTAACCGTATCGGTCTAAGGTTGTTACGTATCCTAATTAAACTAAAAGTAAATTGAATTTTTTTTCTAACCTAAGGTTTCAAATTATGAAAGTTAAATGATCTAAAGGCACAAACCAAGATGTGTAAGTTATAATATTAATCCTATTTGATTTTAATCAATTATTGAATCGAATAATCGAAATGGTCCTTCGAGCATTTAGGCAAGGACCAACTCGTATTATTCCCTAAATTTAAAGACTAATTTAAAATCTAACCTAAAGTGGAGGCTCTATTTAACTTATTCAATTATGTTAATCTTAAAGTTCTAATTGAAGTTCGGGGTCTAAAATGTCAAGATCTAAAATATTGAGTTCGAAGAGACTAAAAGTTGAAGGACCTAAATCAATAATTTCTAAAATTGGGGGATAATTAAAAACCTAATTTTTATCTAAATTATTAAACTTAAAGTAATTTTTTAAAATATTAATTATTAATAAATTTTAAAAATCGAGCAATTGAATAGAGTAATTAGACATCTTATGCGAAAACTCGACTCGAATTGCTCCCTAATTAAAACTAATGTGTCGTCCTAATTTCTAAGCTTGATGCGAATGTTAATCTAATTTAAAACTAAATCTAAGAATTAAAGCTATGAAATATCAAAACAATTAATAATAAACTTAATAAAAAAATAACAATAATAAAATAAAGTGAAAACAACATAAAATAAATAAAATAAAATAAACATAAGTACAAGGACCTAATTGCATAAATAAAATAACAGTGACTAAAATGCAAGAAAATAAAAGTTAGTTTTTAAATAAGAAATAAATAGTAACCAAAATGCAAAAATTAAAATAATAGTAGCTAATCAGAAATTAAAAAGTGACTAAAATAAATAAATTGTAAATATCACATCCAAATTATAATAAAATAAGAAGCAAAATCCAAACAGTGGTTAAAACGAATAAACGTAAAAATCAGTGACTAAATTCAAACAAATCAGAATAATAATAGTGACTAAATTCAAACAAATCAGAATAATAATAGTGACTAAATTAAAATAAAATAAAACATAATGATAAAAGTGCAATAAATTATAAACGAAAGGTCCAGTGACTAAAATGCAAAAACACGATAAAGATAGGGGTACTTGGACTGTGATTTGAACCTAAAACTAGTGACTAAAACATAAAATTTGCGCCTAAAGTATGAGGACCTTCACGTGATTTACCCTTTTTCATAAAACCATAATATTCCCCCTCCATTTCACTCACAAAATCGAACCCCGAAAACGAAGCTTCAAATGTCAACCTCTCGATCGAAACTCCCAAACCTCCGTCGGCTACCAAAAATCGGCATTGCTTGACCGTATGTCGATCTCTCTCTCACCATCCACCTCTCAACGGTGGCCACCCACCTATGTTATGCTAGCACGAAAACAGAAGAAAAGAAAGAAAGAAAGTGTGCATAAGGAAAATGAAGAGCAAGTTATCTTTTCTATTTCTATTTCCCAAATTTTCGTGAAAGAAAATGGGGATTGTACAAGTTGGTTGGTTGGGGTATTAATAACCCCAACTACTATATTTTTAATATTTTTAAATAATAAAATAATGATAAAAACAAAAAACAAAAAAATGGTGGTTACATATCGCTTCAACATTTCCTTCAAATGTTAACCGTATGTGGCTTAATTGAATGCATTTAAATAATTTGGTGACCTGATTGACAAAATTTTAAAAATGGTGGCCAAAATGAGAAGGGACGATAGTTAGGTGGTAATTGGTATAATTTACCCTAATAAACAAAGTCACAAAAGGAAGATGAATAAAAGCTTAGTCGATTTGAACGTATCATAAATGAGACAATGAATTTAACTAAATTAAAATTTATTGTTTTAAAACATTTTATACCTTATTTAATTCCTTGAATTGAAGACTTCATTGAAATGCATGCAGGCCCAAACATCAGGGTCTCAATTTGGAGGAAAGAAAAGGAGGTAAACGAACTATTTCAGTGTGCTTGATTTTGATTACAAAAGAAAATAGAAGAGAAAAAATCCCAAAAAATGCAATATTGAGACGCCATTAACGGATCCATTTCACGTGTCAACCGGATTCACTGGGGTTTCTAGATGCATGCTATTAAGAACATTCAAGTCTATTTCTTTCTTTCTTATAAGTTTCAATAAGTATATATAATAAGGGGTAAGTCTATTTCTTTCTTTCTTATAAGTTTCAATAAGTATATATAACCTTGTGTAGGTTCGAATGTTATATCTTACTTAAAAAGAATGTTGGAGAGATATAATGTAAACATCCCTATTTGGCTCTAATTTTCAAACGAATAGGAGATGTCACAACCAATAACAAAACATTTTTTCAAGATTATTTATTTTAAATATTATCGTTAAACAATCCAAATATTTTAGAAGTTCTTCAAAAGTACTAATTTAAAGTTCTTTAGAAGTTTCAATTCAAATATACAATAATTATTATATTTTGATCTTGATTTCTTTATAAAGGCTCATTAACAACTTGGATCATCTTTATAACCTTCACATATATTCAGTGAGTCAGGTATGCTACATAAGTAAACTTCCAAGGATTTTTTAAATGTTTCTGGTAGTTTAAATATTTCATAGATGAATTTCACAATTTAAGGATTCACAAAATCATTAGACGTAGTATAAATTTTTGTATAACTGTTAAAGGAATAAAGTAATTACATTTATTACGAAGTAATTTAAAATTCTTCGTAATTTAAGTCGAATTTTATATATTACAAAGTATTCATTTATACATCGCTTGCATTAAACCTTTAGGTATTACGATTATTGGTTCAAAAACTTCACGTTTTTTAAGTTGATTTACATGCACTTGAATAGTGTAATTTTAATTTGGCCAATCATTTCCATATCTATGCTCATTGACAGATTTATATTTAAAATCTTCGTTTTGTTTTATTTTTATAGAATCATTGTAAAATTGTTGTTGATAACTTTTCTATTTTGATTTCGTTCTTTTCTCATAATGAAATAACTTATAGAGATCTATTCATTATTTTTAATTTTATTCTCAGGTACCAAAAACTCTTCTAGAATTGTATTATTAGTTACATCTTTAGTCCTTTTAGGAGCACCCGCCTCTACTATATGATCATCTTATACCACTTTTCATTTACGAGAATTTTGACTATTGGAACCAATTCAATTAGCATACTCCAAGCATGATTTACATTCATTTGCTCTAACATGTTATCTTTCAAGGATTTCAATTTAAATTTAGAGCATTTAGTTGATATAAGAGACTTGATTATTCTCATTTTGTTAGTAAATATTTTTGACAGTTGAGTTGTAACGAATTATCTTATAAACTTCTAGTTCACATTACTATATACAATGATCTAGATAAAATAATAATTCATTTAACCTTTTCATCTAGCTGATTATTCTAATTATTCTTGTCATAATTGAATATTGAATTATTCTTCAAAATATTCAATACGTGTGCGCACGCGCAGGCACACACACACACATACATGCACACGCGTGCACACACACGTACACACACATATAAATACTATAAGTTCTATTCTCATAGTTTAATTATTAAAATGGGACAGACAATAAAAAATTTGCTAAATTCTTTTGTTCATAAACAATATACTTTATAACAGTTATTTTAATTAATATACAATATAATCTTTTTAAAAAAACTGAAATATGAATTTACTAATTTCAGCAAGACAAATAATTTTAATTGAATAATTTGAAACTTTTCTTTTTCTAGTTTTTCGAGTAAACAATCACACAAATTTAAGATTTGATTTGATAACATATATGTGATTATCTTGTAGATGCATCTACTAAAAATTTCCATATTATGAATAAATTGTCCTATATTTTAATCAAATATGCAAGATATTCAATCTAATCTTCAACTAGTGAGGCTTTAAAGTTCCTTTGAGAACAACCAACGCAAGAACTTCAAGTACTTTTAATTAATATTATGCAAATCTAAAAGGCATGCATCATTATTGATTGGGATGGTTTAACCATTTATGACAATTAATTAACATTTTCGAAGTTGTAAACTTATGGTTTACCGTAACATGTGATACAATCTCATTCAAAAACTTGTGAACATTTGATTTACGATACCACGTGATTTAATTTTATTCAAAACTTGTAAACTTCTTATTTATTATAACATGTGATTCAATGTCATTCAAAACTTGTAACTTGTAGTTTAACACAATATATGATTTAATTAGATTTAAAACGCGTAAATTTTTGGTTTACCATAACTTGTGATTTAATTTCATTCAAAACTTGTAAACTTCTGATTTACCACAACATGTGATTCAATATCATTCATACACATGTAGTACAAACAAAAGAAAATTAGACAATTTTGAAATTCAAATTTCCTCAAAACTTGTAAATACATTTTCTATCATAAAATTGTTCATTTGAATATGAATACGTTTAGTTCTTATCGAGCTTTTAATAAATTTTGTACTATAAAAGTTAATATCAATTTATTATGATGAACACGAAAAATAAATATAAACTATAGTCAGTGTATCTGAAGATTGTTAATAGTACCATCATCATCACGTTGTTCTCCCATAAGTTATCATAAATACTAAAATAACTTTATTTTCATAGTAAAACCATAACCACAAATAAAATTTGTAAAATTTGTAAAATCTATAGTTTCAACATAGATTTATCTCAGGGACTTCAAATGCATTTATATGATGATGAAACTACTTGGATTTTGGGTAAAGAACACATAAGCTAGACTAAGTTAAAATGTTTTGATGGATTTATCCATCTATGATTTGCTTTAACTCGATTAAACTTCCAAATTCCATGTCAGAATTTTCGGCAACGATTAGACTTTGCACATAAGCTAATTGTAGAAAATGAAATTCGTTGGGGAACAATTCTATTAAGGGTAAAGAATACAAATAGTCTCTCGATTATAGAGTGATGCTTTATAGATTCCCTTGACTATTAAAAGTTATAAAATAGTCCATTAACTATAGGATGTTGTTTTGTTGAGTCTCCCTATTGTTAAAAGTTACAAAATGTTCACCCGACTATTCAAATATTCCAAACTCGTCCTTTTCCATTAAAAAATTGAAGGTTGTCTGAGTTAGACATTAATTTACTGATTAGGATATAATAAAATCATATTTTTAATTGTCTAGTGGCACCGTCGTTGCTTTCAAGCGTTGGCTCGATGGCATAATATTTCAATTATTGGATCAACAATATAATGTAAACTAAGAGTCGATCCAAAAAATACAACTCAAACGATTTTGGGATCAATTTTATCATATCTCTGTCAACAATTTAACTTCTAACTCAGAAGGTCGTCAATTTTTAATGGAAAAGGCCGAGTTTGGAAAATATGAATAGTTGGGTGACCATTTTGTAACTTTTAAAAGTCAAATGACTCAGCAAAACAACAGTCTATAATTGGAAGACCATTTGTGTACATTACCCTTCTATTAACAAACACCAAACTTAAAATGAGGGACATAATTAAAGTACTAAAGATCAAGCAGATAACCAAAATTCTCTAGACAACAAATAAAGACAATATCCTTGCACTCTGTACCAGTTGCAATCCATGGAAAAAGAAAATAACACAACCAAAGTTCCAAGATATTATCCATGTTCTTCAAATGGCATTTTAAAAAAATGAAGGTTAGATGATAAGATTATTAAAGAAAATCAATATATGAAACTCAAATTTGAAATACTTGCACAAGGCATGAACTTAATTTTTAAACAATCAATTCATAATCTAAAATTCAATGAGGACAATTTAAAAAATTAAAATTTACAAACCAAGTTATCTCGATGGTAAAGAAATCATTGTTATTCCTTGAGGTTCTAGGTTTGAGCACCAAAAATGTCAAGAATATGAGCGTTCAATGTCAAATGGTATAAGAATAACAACACGTATAAGAGACATAAGAACAAAGAGAGAATTTTGTATTATTATTTTAATATAAATTGTATATACTAATTTTTTATGAATTCTATATTTATAGACATAAATAATAGATATCATATAAAATTCTAATTTGTAACACTCCAAATCTCATGTTAGTAGTTTCGGGTTTACCCGAGAGGTATGTGGACCTCAAGGAGTTTGTAATTAAGGTCGTTGGACCAAGTTTGGGCTTAATTGAGTTCAATTGGGCCAAGTTTGCATAGAAGGCAATATAAAAGGGACCTAAAGCATAATTAGGCCGTTAAAGGAAAGAAGATGATATCTTAGGCTTTTATTTGTGGTTTGAGCATGGGGTTCTCCCATCTCTATCTTCTCTTCCTCATTTCTTCTTTCTTTCTTCATCTTTCTTCTCCAAAGCAAGTGCCAAATTCAAGGTAAGTGTTGAGGTTTGTCACACCCTAATTTTTAAATTAAAAATGATAATAATTCTTAAATTAATGTCGATGAATAAATTAGCATCTCATTAAAAATATTGAGGCAATCTGTAAAATAAGGAAAGATTCAAAGACTAAAAATCAGATTTACTCGTTACCTTTTAGTTAATAAAATGAAAGAAATAAAATCTAGTATTAATGGGTTTTGAACCCATAACCTCTACAAGCTTTAACCTAAGGCCTTAACTATTCAAGCTATTCTACTATAGCTGATTTGAAATGTAGAAAATATATACTTCAGTGAATAAAAATTGTGTTAACCTCTTTTTTCCCATAATCAACCCCTTCCCCCGGCCGTGAATCATCCATAGCCCAAACCAAACTTTTTCGCCCAAACCACCCTGTCGTTGTTTAACCGACCTTCGACCAGCGGTGGCATTAACTGACACCATCATTGGAACCAGCGTCAACCTGCGACCCAACCTCGACTGAAGAACTGCCCAAATGTGTCGTCATTTTGCCTGAAACATGAGAAAGTCGAATGCTTTTTTCGTCTCCGATCTCAGCCATCAGTTAACCGTGAAGAGTCTTTCAAACCTTGCCAAAGAAAACCTTGGTCGCGCTACTGTTTCCATCGATTTCGGCCACCACGCCTATTTTTCACCTCACGGCCACCAAATTTGGACTCACCGTTATCGTGCAACCAAAACCCAACATGTATTGCTCCCTACCGTAGCTATTTTCTTTTTTCCACCATTGTGTAAGATGTGATCACTATTTTCGGATATTTTGCATGCTTTTGTTAAATTTTGGTTGATTTTTTTAGTTAATGTGGGTAGTTTTGGTGAGTTAGAGCTTTTGTAGTGATAGGACCTCCCAGAGTACCATTCCCGTCGCCTCACGCGATGTCACGCGCCACCTGCGCACGTGAGGATGGTCTTTCGGTCATAAAATCTTCTAAAAATCGGTTTGAGTCAATTTAGACCGAATTGAGTCAACCTAAATCGGTCCGACTCGTTGAACTTGACCAAATCATTAAATTTGACCTATCCATTGACCTAACTAGAGTCGACTTTTACTTTTGACCATTTTGATTGTTGACTTTAATCACAAAAAAAAATTTAAAAGTCGTATTTTATATTTTTCGACGTCCTGAGTCCGAATCCGAAGTTTGTTTCACCAATTCAAACACGAAAGTCTCTAAATTGACCCTTAAACCCGAACAAACATACTTATTTTATTGAATTTAATTAAGTACATTTAATTTAAGGACATTGGCTCATTTATAATATCGTTTAATTAAGGTAATTGTGATTCTCCTGAACTTTTGTCTGCTCAACCCAGTTTTTCCTGATCCACTCGTTCACGAGAGCCCGTGATCACTCATATGGTTCTATAAACCTGTTTAATGTTATGTTTAGTACGTTACTCCGGTAGTAACATTGTACTAATATGACTTAGGTTCGCGTACTGCTGAAGAGCGTAGTGAAGCCAGTGTTGGGTAGATCTCCCGGACTACTTTCTTTTTGCGAGGTGTGTTCCTTGTATGTTATATACATGTTTTAAATATCTATTTGAAATATCATGTGCACATGATTGATGTCTTTGATTTGAAATGTACTATCTGGTCTGATTTGACTACCATATGATTTATCTTAATTAAAGTCTGATTTCTGATTTACTAAATTTTAAAGCATGCTTGTTTGATGCATGTTCTCTGGTTACTGTTGTTACTAAAAGAAAATATATGTTTGAAACACTAATTTTCTTGATACCACTGTTTATTGTCAGAAAATTGTTTTTCTTCGAGATACTCTGGGATCTAGTATGAAGTCTATAAGTTCAGCTCTGATCAAGTTGGTAATTCCTTATGAACTTAAGGTAACCCTTGGGTGGGTTCCTGGGCCCAATAAGCCTAGTGGTAAGACCTTATGGACCCTAAGGTACATCCTTAGGAGTGGCGCTTTATGCATTAGGTAAGTCCTTATGGGCATAAGGGCACTCCTCTTAGGAGAGCTCCTACAATTTGGCTAGGGTAAAACCATATGGACCCAAGATACTCCCATAGGTTGGCTCCTATGCCCAATAGGCCTAGAGTAAGTCCTTATGGATGTAGTTCTAGGGAACTACATATGGTTCATGGTTGGAGGGTAATTCCATGTTTTAATTAAAAATGTTACTGTCATTTTTTTTACTTTGAAACTGAATTGACTTTGAAATCCATTCGCATTTTTTTATTTGCACAGTTGGAACACACTAAGATACCTAGCTCACTCCCACAAACTTTTTCCCCTTTCAAATACTTTTTGGGTAGCCATCTCGGACCTGACACTTGGAGGATCGACACATTCCGTACTGTATATTTTGTTGTAATGTTTTAATTTACGAATTGCCTTTATTTGGGTGACATGTGCCTATATTTTGATATAATGATTTTACGACATATATTGCATTTGTTACTGATGTTGGATTATTTCAATACTAATTATGGGATATTTTGTTTTATTTACAATTTGTTAAGGTTTTATACTACTCACTTTGGACTTTCTTGTTATTAATTATGTTCTTAAAGTTTTTTTTTGGTTATAATATGATTTTAAATGGATGGAAAATATTTTTGAAAATTTTTATTGTAATCCGTTAGATCTAGTCGTAACGTATAGGATGGGTCTAGGGAGTTACAGGGTTTCTTCTATACATCATTAAGCTTCAAAATTTGTCCATAACCTTTCTCAATTCCATGTTATGTTAAGAAATCATTGTCTTTCATGCTTGGTTAGAGAAAAAGATTGGAGAACCAACCAAGTCTTGGAAGAGAGCGATAGCTAGCTAAAGGAGCTTCATTTTAAGATTCTAACATCAAGTTCGTGTATTTCTAATCCTTTGTGGTATTAAGACTTTCATAATAATCAAGATTTGTTGAGATTTGAGCATTTAAGCATTTTATGCTTGATTTATTTTATAGATGTCGTTTTTGTTGCTTAGATTGTGGTTTTAGGGTGCTAGATGACCTTAAGTAACTTTCCTAAGCTTTTGCACATGATTTAGGATCAAACTAAGACCTTTAAGACGATTTTTGAGTGATTCTCGAGCCTACTTATGGGTTTTCTAGGTTTGAGTACCGATACTAGATGAACAATATTGGTATTGGAATAATAGTATCGATACTGAATACCAGCATAGGTATTAGTAGTACCAGTACTGGAAATAGTAGTATTGGTATTAGACATAGGAGTAGCGATACTAAAGGATTTTTAGAATAACAAAAGCCATTTTTGGTACCGATACTCAATAGGGTATCAATACTATCCATTTTGGATGGTTAGATTCGACTTCGTTAAAGTTCGTGAGAATTAAATATGACCCGTAATGGTGAGACTTAGTTCGTGAGGGATTTAAATGGCAGAAGATGCCTAGAAACACTCTTAGGAGTGGGTTATAACCGAAGTAACCATATTAAATGTAATATTTCCAAGTATCTTCAATTGAGCATGTATCTACTAATTAAGAATTAAGCATCGTTACAGGGGATATACCGACAATGATATGATAAACTAAGCGAATTACAAAATAGATGAATCATGTACTTCGAGAACGTGTCGATGAATCGAGGACGTACAAGTCGTCCTCCAATTCAAGGGGAATTATGATAAGAGCAATTAAAGTGTTGATACCAAGTAATGAACCCGAGTCAGGTATCAGGCTAACAAATAATTCAGTAAGTGAACAATATAATCAGTAATTATCATAAAATCATGAAACTCATAGAGACCTCTTTAGAGGAAGAAATAACTAAAATGCCCTTAAATGATAAAAGACATATTATAACATCTTAATGAAATAATAGTTGTAGTAGACAAATAAACTCTTGCATAACGTTCTAGATAAAAGAACGAACAAGATATCAGCTAGTGAGGGGATGACCTCACTTTAGTGTGAAGAGCTATGTCAATGGGTAGCTAGGCAACCTTAGTTGACTGAGTGGGGAATCTTCAATGATGTATGACCTTGAGCCCTCATATATGCATATGTAGTTGCATTAGCTCAATACATTAGATATCCTTAAAACTTGGCTTGACAACTATGTGAGATCGAACCAATGCTTCAATTGAGCAGGAATTATTTCGATGCTATGTGATTACCAGATTCCCCCATGATCTACCTGAATGCTATGTCAGGACCATGAGATCATTCAGTAGCTTAGTGGGAATTTTATCGATGCTATGTCTTTACCAGGTTCCCTCAGCTAACTAGTACCTGATTACTATGTGAGACCAAATACTAGCAATGAGTCACATTCAGATAATGCACAATAGTGATTTTTGAGTCACACTCAGATAATTTACATCGGTTACAGTCATTGGGGTTAGAGACCCAATAGAGGTGTACTTATGGCGAGGCCCTTAGCAGAGGATTAAGGAAAGCATGAGACTTCTACTTCAACGTTAGAACAATTGAACCTTAAGTAGGTAGCATTTGATTATGATCATGCATATACCTATTGCTTAGTATCATATCTTTAGCATGCTTATGTTTATGGAACTCTTAATGTTGCTCTAGATAGTGATTATGCTACTGGACTTTGTAACCTCAGCTTTTGAATGTTTCCGTTCACAGGTTAGCAGTTGAGTCATTCAAGGAGAACCATCACCCTTTCCAAAGTATTATACTGCTACTTTTAGTGGGCATGTGTATTCATAAAACCTTTACTTATTTATTTGGGTTTACAAGCTTTGATTTGTATTATTTGATTTAGAATATGTGTCATAGAACTTCGGTTTATAAAAGTATTTTACGACAGTATGAATATCTAGTTTAGAAATCATATCATGTTTTATATGGGTATGAAAAGGTTTTTAAATTTAGTAGTTGTCTCGACAGCCAAATGTGGAGCGTTAGGATCAAATCGGGTTTAGGGTATTATATAATTGAACAATAAAATATTAATAATAAAATATATCAAACTATTATTTAATACATGAAATTTCATAATAAAATTTTAAATAAATAAATATACAGAACGTCCAAATATTTGATTTAATAGAAATTCGTCAATTGTCTAACCCAACCATGTGATTAAAGGTTGTACCATTTACGAAGGGTTAGTTCGAAATCTCTCCAATAGCAAAATTTACTTTCTTAACGCCACCGACAATTCCATTTATAACTGATTTATCATAAATTATAGAAAACTCATAAAAGTAAAATCAGACTTAATACCTACCCTTTCGCAATTTTAAATATTTGTTATATCTTTAAAAAGTTATGTCATCATGACGTTATTACGAAGAAAGTTTATTTTATTCTTAATCCAACAGTTGTTTTTAGGGTGCGTTTGGTTCACGGAATGTAAAATTACTAGTGAGAATAAAAGATTACCAGGAAATAGGATTACTGGGAATGTTATATTTTGTGTTTGGTTGGTTTAATAAGAATGTAAGATTACCGTATTTAGTTAAAGGAATAAAAGATTATTAGAATGTATATTTGACCAAATTGTCCTTATTATATATTTGTATAATACTACAAATTATAAAATATTTATATATTTTCTTTAAAAAATTAAATTCATAATATTTATATAATATTTTTACAAAATTAAAAATATAAAAAAGGTTTAATGAAAGGGTACATTTTTTTTAACCCTTGAACTTCATATAAAATTTTAATTATAGACTTTTTCCTGTAAATCTAAAATAATTTAAGGATAAATTTGTAATTTAACCTTCGTAGAATTTTTATTATTCAATGACAGAAGAATGATATTTTTGAAAAATAAAAAATAAAAAATTAAAGGCATTTTAGTCCAAAACGCCGGTAATGTTACAATACCTAGGGGAAGGGAAGTAATGACATTCCCGGTAATATACCCCCAAAAATCTACTATTGGTAATAAAACATTATCGGGAATGAGATTTCCGGCCAACCAAACATGGGAATGTGGGATTTCTATCTCATGAGAATCCCACAATCCTTAAACCAAACACCCCCTTAGGGTTTTAAATTTTTTAAATTTTATGTATTTAAGAAAACTTAGAGTTTTTTAGAATATATATATATATATACCTTAATAAATTTATTTTTAATTATTTTCTCATAATTTTTAATTTCTTTATTTTTAGGTTTAAGATCAAATCCACACAATATTTAAATATTGATGGATAATTTATTTTAAAATTATAATTAAATTAAAAAGTTGTATAAATTTTGATGAGTCAATTTGTTATCATCCAAATCATTGACTGACACATCATTTGTTCATATAAAAATTAACGAATGTAAATCATTTTATAATTTTCGATATTTCAAATGAGCAGTTGTAATATTTAAAACTTGGGTGACACAACTAAAACCTTTCTAATAGGTATATGACTTACTAGTGTAATTTACTCATATATATATTTATATATAACCCCAATCTTTGTATAGATGGAAACCAGATCAGAAATGTTATTAAAGAACAAAAAATAAATTCATAGTCATACATTGAACATGCTTCGTGATAAAATCAACTTATAACTCATACCAAGTGTTATTTATCATCGAACTTAATCATTTCTTGATTAGGGATCAATCTGAAACGTTTCAAAAATTTGGGGAGTAAAGTATAATTATACAAAAATTAAAAGACTAGCTTGTAAATCATTTTTAAAATAAATTTATTTTATTACTAGCTATCCAATTGTGACATTAATAAAGTTATTACAAACTTAAAATTCCTTCAAGATCGTTTTATTGATATTTAGCTAACAATAGAGACTAAATGATAAAATTCAATAATTTAAAAGATTAAAAGGTAAATTCTACACTTCTCTTACAAAGAGTTTTGAAATTAGAGGGAAGAGTTTTGAAACTCTACCTACAAGTTTCAAAACTAGAGGGAAGAGTTTTGAAATTCTACCTTCGAGTTTTGAAACTAGACCCAAAGTTTCGAAACAAAAAACTTTTTGTGATTGTAAGTTTTGAAGCCTACCTACTAAAATTTTGAAATTAGGTCAAAAGTTTTGGAACTTTTATCTTATTTCTGCTCATTAAATTTACTTATTCCTTAATAACCTCATTTGGCAATCTTATTCAACAAGCAAACATCGTAGGTCATTCAAGTATATAAAGATACACCCAACATGAACCGATTAAACCAACATACAACCATGTACATGATTCTAATACATTGAAACCTATTAAGCATGCTTTACATCAAATTATCAAACTTCAAACTCTTTCTTAATACATAAAAAGGAAATCACTTAATTAATTCTTTTCTTACTTTTCATGTCTAATTACACTTAACAAATTCATATAAACATGGATCAATGCTATGCATGTTAATAACTTATCATCAATATCAAACCAATCAATCATAGTTGACCTACTTATTTACTTACCAACACACCTTAGCTTATACATCAGTATTCAATACCTTATGTTTTTACCATAATTACACATTTAATCCTCATTACTTATATTTTGTTAACTGTGACATCAGCTTTTTCGTTAAATGTTAACAATAGGTGGCTTGATTGAAATCATTTAAATAGTTATGTGATCATATTGAAAAATAGTTGAAAATATGGTGGTCATATCGACACCAATCCCATAGTATGATGGTCATTTGAGTAGTTTACCCTATTTTCAAATATATATATATAAAAGAAAGGGAAAAAAAGCAGTAACCACATTGCTTTTTACCTGGAATTAACTACGGAAGTGTTGTAAACCAAGTAGAGACAATCCAAGGGATGGCAACGGGCCGGGTTCGGGCCGGATATTGGTTTTTCCATTTTTGTCCTCGTTTAAAAAATTCGTACCCAAAAAATGGAGATCCTCATCGGGTAATCGAGAAAAATTGCGGGGAAACGGGTTTCTCCGTTTAGCATAAACGGTTATTTAAACGGGTATCGGGTCGGGTATATATATATTTAAATTAAATATATAAATATTATATATATATATATATATTTATATTTAAATTAAATTTATTAATATTATATATATAATAATAATTAGTTTTAATATTTATCAGGCCGAATAATCGGGTAATCGGGGCAAGGATTACCAAATCCGTCTCCGTCTCCGTTTAACATAAACGGTTTTTCCCCGTCCCCGTCCCCGTTTAACATAAACGATTTTTTCTCATCCCGTTTAATTCGATTTTCGATTTTCCCGATCGGATTCGAGTTTTTTCCATCCCTAAACAGAACAGAACATCATGATCTCTCTTTTTCGAAAGGGTACACGGAGCATCACTCGGTACTGAATCTGAGTTCGCTCACAAGACAGCTGTTGGACTCTGCCAAGGAGCCCGAGTTCTTGGATTGGTTAAAGAGGGTTAGAAGGAAAATCCATGAGTACCCAGAGTTGGCTTTCCAAGAACACGAGACTGGTCGACTTATAATATCCGAGTTGAAGTCGATTGGGATCGACTACTCATGGCCTGTTGCCAAGACCAGAATTGTGGCCTCCGTTGGGTCTGCGGTGGAGCCCTGGTTTGGTCTTCGAGCCGACATGGACGCCCTTCCTATCCAGGTTTTCTCTTTTAAAGTTACTTCATAGGTTTCTGTTTGGTGGAAAGGATCGGAAAACGTTCTTTTTTTTAATAGTACGAGATAATTATAAAATAGTAGTTGTAAATAGTGTTTTGTTAATCAATATTTTGAAGGAAATGGTGGAGTGGGAGCATAAGAGTAAGAACAAAAGGAAGATGCATGCTTGTGGGCACGATGTTCATGTGACGATGCTATTAGGAGCAAGTTACTACAGCACAAGACACATGATTTGAAGGCCACTGTTAAGCTTGTTTTCCAGCCTGGTGAAGAATCGTATGCTGGTGTTTATCATATGATTAAAGAGAGTGCAGTTGATAATGTCCAATCCGTATTCGGCTTTACATGTCGCACCGGAATTGCCCACTGGAACCATTGGGTCCAGACCTGGCCCTATGCTTGCGGGCTCAGCCAGGTTTCAAGTCAAAATTCAAGGCAAATCTGGGGATGCTGCTCAGCCTCATACGACTACAGATCCAGTACTTGCTGCATCATTTTCTATCCTTGCACTCCAACAGCTCGTTTCTCGAGAGACTAATCCTCTTGAGTCCAGGGTAAATATCAATAATTAATCCTTCGATGGATTCATAATCTGAAAGTGATTCATTTTCACAGAACTGCAGATTGTGTCAGTAGGGTTCATTCGAGCCGATCAAGCAGCGAATACTATCCCGGAACAGTTACTTTCGGAGGCACATTTCGAAGCATGACCAATGAAGGCTTGTATTATCTACAACAGAGGATCAAACAGGTCAATTTCACCAATTAGTATTGTATTTTATAGGACAAAAACATCTTGTTTTGATATAGATGACTTACAGGTGATCGAGACTCAAGCGACAGTACACAGATGTACTGCAACAGTAGACTTCCTCGAGGAGAAAATGAGAGCTTATCCTGCAACTGTCAATGATGAATCAATGTACGAACATGTGAAAAAGTCGGCGAATCTGTGCTTGGAAAATCTAAGATACTAGTGTATCCAATGGTCGTGGGAGCAGAAGACTTCAGCTTCTATGCAAACAAAATGGCGGCAGCCTTCTTCATGATTGGGACAAAAAACGGAACACAAAAACCAAACTACGGATTGCACTCGCCTTACTTGGTTATTGACGAGGATGCTCTTCCCATTGGAGCAGCCTTCCATGCTGCAGTAGCCATATCTTATTTAGATAGCGATAATCATGGTGCTTTTAAAGCTCGGTAACTTCTTATTCCTAGGATGAAGATTCAAAAATATATGTAGACGGTAGATCGAAATGGTTAAAGACACCATTGAAATTTACCTTCCACAAACAATATGAACTAATAGAATTACCTAATCATCAGCAGCCATCAACAGACAGGTGCAGCAAGGGCAGAAAACAGACAAGTGAACAGCAGCAGAAAGCAGTCCAAGAAGGATTACCCAAGAACATTCAAGAAAGTAACAGCTCAGCCAATCCAGGCTTTAGCAAGGTCACCCGTGCAATCCACACCTTTGCAAATGGACAAACAAGAACTGATGATGCTCTTGAAAATTAGAGGTGCATAAGATGGCTTACGAAACCAAGAAACAATGTTGTTTCAATCGGATTCAACAATGAAACAGGCCTCCTTGGCCGCCAAAAGTTCTACTGAAGAAGGATCAACAAACCAATAGATATCAAGAGTTCGATAAGATGATCATATGGCTCCTTGACCGCCTTGATCGTATTTGACATTAATGATTCTCCACCAAATGCATTCTTTTTTAGTACTATATCTCCACAGCCACTAATATAATAGAACTTATTCTTGGTCTTAAAATCCACAAATTCAAGGTCCCAAAAGCACTTTGGCATACACAACGTGTCCCATTCTTGGTCTTAAATTCTGAACGTCTTAATCTTAGAATCTAATTAGAACGTCTTTTACTCGAGTCTTTCGGATAAAAGATCCAAGTATCCATGTCTCTATCAGAAAAATATTTTAGTCTTGATTTCTATAACCACTCCCATTCCTTTGTTCTAAATAGTTCCCATAACCACATTCTCAACGACCTAAACTCATTCTGAAGCAATTGATCAATATACCCATTTTGTGGTTTGACTTCCAATTCATTAATCCTTTTTCCAATGGTCGAGATTGAATCAACAACGAAATTTAATAATCTAAGAATGTCATCATTGTGATCGAGACAAAGAACCATAATGGTTTAATGACAATTTGTTAAAAGATAATGACAAACATAATGATCACACAATAAAACATACACCAAGATTTTACGTTGAAAATTTCTTTTGAGAGATACCATGAGTAGAAAAAAGGAATTTTTACTAATGTCGAAAAATTGAAAAATGCAAGAGGAATCCTCGAAAATAACTTGACTAACCACCTAGCTTCAAGAAAAAACATCGAATTAATTCCTATTGGTGTGTAGGTTATAAAAGGCTCGTTTCGAGCTCAAATAAGCGCGTGAACAGTGATACGGTGTCGAAAAATTTCTGGAAAAAATCCTAAAAATTATTTTAGGACACTTACCAAGCCCGGTTCACAATTTTGAACGGCGGAGAGCTCGATTCCGAAACATCAAAAACTTTGACTTTCTCACCCCTCCACGCGCCGGCAACGATGGAGAAACGGAGGACACCGGCGGACTTGGAACGATGCAAGGAACACGATGGTGTGAGAGGTGTCGAAAACGGATAGCCGGATCAACGTGAATCGACGAAAACCCAACGGAAATTGAGTTAAAACCAATGATACTTCCGACTGAAATTAACGATTCACGACGACGATTCACGATGGTGGTTTTGGTTCGTCGATCGGAGGTCGGACGGAGAATAGATCGGAGTTGAAAGTGAGTTGACCGGAGGAGAAAAATGAAGCATTTTCTACATAAAACAATCGGGAGAAAGGGGGTTTATATTTTCTCCTAAAGAAAAATGGGTAAACTATGAGTTTAGCCACTGAATTTTCTATACTTTATAAAATGGACTGCCAACTTTACGATTTTACAATTTAATCCTCAATTTCTTCCAAAACATCAAATTAAATTCACCACTTTAAAATTCTAAAATTTAGCCCCTAAATTAGGGTGTTACAATTCTCTCATTCTTAAAAGAATTTCATCCTCGAAATTCATTCATGTCACATAATTGTAGCAATGAAAATTCCAATAGTTCTTTCATATATTTCCGTAGATTTTACTGGAGTACTGATACTCTATTAATCCTTAATCAGTTGAGTATACATTTTCTTCAGAACTCTCCCTCATTCTAATAAAAGAATCAGAACAGAAATATCCTTATAGAATCTATTCAGCCTTGGTTACGAAAATAGACTCATATAGCGATAACATATCCCAATTTCATTTCTGGAGTCAGATTGGAATTTCTCAGATGAGTAACTCTCACATGGCTCGTACAGTACTTTATTGAATTTAGACAGATGTTATTGGTACTCCTTTTTGTACAAGTATAACCTTAACGGATAAAAACTTCAGTTTACACGTTACAAATAGGGACTCAGCCCTGGAGTTCCGACTCAGAGAGGTACGATTGTAGTCTAGGGGCATGTACTGATCAGACATCTTTTGATACCACTAAATGTAACACCCTCAGACCGATACAGATAACTCGTTTCGATCTGGAGTGTCACATTAGGGCCACCGGAGCGACCCACTGTAAAAATAGTAGAATATTTAAAACTTTTTATTAAACATGTAAACCAATAAAATGATTTATCAATATTCAAAAATAAACCAGATTTTTAGACTCAAATATAAAACAAAATACAATTACATGCCCCCTAATCACGTGTACCATACTCTGCAAACAACGCAAGAAGAACTCCCTTACTGAAGTCGATAACTGCACTGGTACAATTCTTTTAACCTGTAATGGTGAGTAATATAGTGAGCTTCGAAAAGCTCAGTAATACAGAACTACTAAATGATGCTACATGACATGCAGATAAATGGAAAGTCATATAATTTCCTTATTGAATCAGACGTATACCAGTTACGGAATAATCTGGGTTTCCTTTAGTAGTTCATCGAGTTGAAGCCATGAAGATCACATATCATAGGAAGCATTCAAAGTATGACATTTTCAGGAGATTGAATAGGATGTCTAATGTGTTCCAACAGTACAATAAAATCATAATATGTACACTTATCAAACGATAGTTCAGTAAATCTCATAAAAACATAATGAAGTTTAACTTTTGAAACTCGTAGTTTAAACCATTCTCTTGTACACCATCCGCAGTTCCCAGAACTGCGTCCATAGGGCTTACCTTAAGCACACAACAAAAAGGAAGTCAACCTAAGGATAGGCTTTGGGGCATGTATCCTTAAGTCCATAAGTCCGTAGGGCTTACCCTAAGCACACAGCAAAGGGAGCCAACCTAATGGAGCATCTTGGGCCCGTGAGCCTACCCAAGAGTCACATTAGGTCCGTAAGGTTTACCAGCTTGATCAATGCTATACTCTATAATTCAATCCATCCAAAATCAGTATTTCAAAATACAATTTATGCAGTAAGCATAATTTCCATAAATTTGTAATCATCGTTATCATATATCAGTGAAAACCAATAATCATATATCATTCATAGTCCATAAACCATCACCGGTAAGTCGGTGTATCAATAAACAGTAAATCATAGATTTCAATGTACCATATTTCAAAACAGATAAAACAATTATGTAGAACATAGGGAACACAATAGAGGATCCAAGTATTTTTCAGAGGCCATTGTAGTTATCAGTATGGATAACACGAAACTTATGAAATTTGATCAGATTCCAGGAACGAGGTCATATTGAAGAGAATCGATTAATAACTAATCTAATCAGACATTTAAGGTTGATATTTTTGAATCCCTCTATGATTCATATATCTCAGGAAAGTGTTCAAGTATGACCAGAGTAATTTGAGCTGATAAAGTAGAAATGAAGATTCAGGGCATTTACCATCCATGTCAATCGATCGGACTATCAACAACTCCTAAAACTGATGTATTTCAACTGGTCAATTCATTGCCCTTCCAGGGTATTCACACTTTAATACCAACAATTCTTGTTTATAGATCATCTTTAGAATCATCGCTGAATACATCTAAAGGAAGAAATAGAGGATCCAAATAATCTTTATTTCTATCCAAATGGAAACAATATCACGAATTGTCAACGTATTTAATTCTTGGTTCATAACCCATAGTAATCATACATCATGCAATATCATTGGAGTTCTCAGACTCATTCAATCACTTACTAAATTCTCAGTCATTAAAGTTACTCGGTTCATTTAGTAGTCAAATCAATATCCCAATTACTTCAGAGTCTTTCCGAGTAATTCAGATGCTTCTGCGATTCGGATACATGTTGTACTTCCGTTTAGTTCACTCTGGTCATTTACAAAATTTATTATTTTGTTCGTGGTTAATATATCTTACGAATATCCACTTCTTAATATCGAATGCGCTCTAGCATTGAGCTGAGTACTTCCATAATTATCATTAATCCCAATTTGAGGAGACGAACAAACATTCAAGTGGTATTTATGTCATTCAGGTATTGACATAGCATTAACGTTGGTCGACCGGCTTAAACTGTGTTCCATAACTTTTAAAAGTCAATGCAACATCCAGGTTTATTTGGATTCTTTAATGAATCCAATTCATTTACTTATACTTGGTCATAAGGGTATTTTAGTCATTTTGGTGCTCAATGTTGTTTTTGTCATTTCATAGCTTAAGGATATCCAATCTTTTCTGGACTTAATAATATTCTTGAGTCATTTCCATTACAGGGGTATTTTGGTCATTTTACAGATCCAATGTATTTCAATCATTTCCTTCCATATGATCTTATCATTTAATTCAAACGTATCATCTTTTCTTAGTCATTTCGAACAATTCTGACAAAATAGCACCCTCGATAATTTATTTTTCAGGTATTTACTCATAACTCGAAGATTTCCAGGTTAAAAGTCTTTTCAGACATTACTAACGAATTATTAGGAATTTTCCATACAAAAGTAGGATCTCAACCATTAAATCAGTAATTTATCGGTTTAAATACAAATTTTCAGGTTACCTTCTCATTTAGAGTCAACTTGGACTATTTTTACCTCTCAATGGCATTTTCATAATTTCGTAACCAGATAAATTCGCTATTAACTCTTAACGTAAATAATTATAATATAGAGATCCTATGGTCAATTACTTTACCGAACGTTCTCTGATCTTGAAATGATTCCTTAACAGACTTCTAGTATCTTGCACAAACTCTCTTGGGGTTAGAAACCCGTTATCCAAATTTCCTAAGCAAAACTATTATTTCCATGCACATCAGTAGTTTCATCAGATCAATATGTCTTTACAACTTCTTATCCAACTTCCATGGTCAATTCTAGTCTTTTTACAACATAAGGGTATTTTCGTAATTTTACCTAATTGAAGTATTCTCATAATTTATCGCTTAAAACATATTCGATTTGAATCCATCCATAAACAAACAAGCATAATAGTCCAATCATATACATTCATGCATTTATCCATTATCAACATGTTCCATAAAGCATAAAGAGGTAATAATGTATTACCTCGATTTTCGTGTCATACTGATCGACCATTAAATTCCATTCAACCTCTCTCGATCTTGAAATCATCTTCCAATAATTCCTCAGATACATAACAATAAACATTTCGTAAAAAACGGGGCTTAATTCTGAAAAACGGATGAAATCGGGTGATTAATCAGTGAAAACCAACATATCAGATTCGAATTTGGAAAAACGGACCCCAAAATAGATTCAAGACATCAAAAACGTCAGAATAGGTATACTCGGTCAAAGTCAAAGGTCGTTCAACGCCCGGTCAACGTCGGTCAAATGTTCCATAAAGCATAAATAGGTCGTAATATATTACCTCGATTTCTGTGCCATACTGATCGACCATTAAATTCCATTCAACCTCCCTCGATCTTGAAATCATCTTCCAATAATTCCTCAGATACATAACAATAAACATTTTATAAAAAACGGGGCTTAATTCTTAAAAACGGATCGAATCGGGTGATTAGTCAGTGAAAACCAACTTACTGGGTTCGAATTTGGAAAAACGGACCCCAAAAAAGATTCAGGACATCAAAAATGTCAGAATAGGTATACTCGGTCAAAGTCAAAGGTCGTTCAACGCCCGGTCAACGCCGGTCAAAGGTCTAGTCAACGCAGGTCAACAATCAACAGTCGATCGTTTTACACATCACCCTAACAGAAATTAATTACAAAATTAGTCACCTTCTACAAATATTTACAAAACTAACACCCGAATTTTACACAAATATCACCATAACAGAAATTAATTACAAAATTAACACCCTACGCGCAGTGGCGATGAGTGCGGTGCTTGAACAGTGATATGGTGTCGGAAAAATTCCTAAAAATTATTTTAAGGCATTTTGAGACACTTACCAAACTTGGTTCACAATTTTGAATGGCAGAGAGATCGATTTCGAAACATCGAAAACTTTGACTTTCTCACCTCTCTACGTGTCGGCGACGATAGAGAAACGGAGGACACCGGCGAACTCGGAACGATGCAAGGAACACGATGGTGCGGGAGTTGTCGAAAACGGATAGCCTGATCGACGTGAATCGACGAAAAACCAACGGAAATTGAGTTAAAACCGATGATACTTCCGATTGAAATTAACGAACACGATGGTGGTTTCGGTTCGTCGATCGGAAGTCAGACGACGAGTAGATTGGAGTTGAAAGTGGGTTGACCGGGGGAGGAAAATGAAGAATTTTCTGCAGAAAACAATGGGGAGAAAGGGTTTATATTTTCTCTTAAAGAAAAATGAATAAACTATGAGTTTAGCTACTAAATTTATTCGATTTTATAATTTAATCCTCAATTTCTTCTAAAATATCAAATTAATTTCACCACTTTAAAATTCTAAAATTTAGCCCCTAAATTGATGTGTTACATGCTCACCCAGGTTTCAAGTCAAAATTCAAGGCAAATCTGGGGATGCTGCTCAGCCTCATACGACTACATACTTGCTGCATCATTTTCTATCCTTGCACTCCAACAGCTCGTTTCTCGAGAGACTAATCCTCTTGAGTCCAGGGTAAATATCAATAATTAATCCTTCCATGGATTCATAATCTGAAAGTGATTCATTTTCACGGAACTGCAGGTTGTGTCAGTAGGGTTCATTCGAGCCGATCAACCAGCGAATACTATCCCGGAACAGTTACTTTCGGAGGCACATTTCGAAGCATGACCAATGAAGGCTTGTATTATCTACAACAGAGGATCAAACAGGTCAATTTCACCAATTAGTATTGTATTTTATAGGACAAAAACATCTTGTTTTGATATAGATGACTTACAGGTGATCGAGACTCAAGCGACAGTACACAGATGTACTGCAACAGTAGACTTCCTCGAGGAGAAAATGAGAGCTTATCCTGCAACTGTCAATGATGAATCAATGTACGAACATGTGAAAAAGTCGGCGAATCTGTGCTTGGAAAATCTAAGATACTAGTGTATCCAATGGTCGTGGGAGCAGAAGACTTCAGCTTCTATGCAAACAAAATGGCGGCAGCCTTCTTCATGATTGGGACAAAAAACGGAACACAAAAACCAAACTACGGATTGCACTCGCCTTACTTTGTGATTGACGAGGATGTTCTTCCCATTGGAGCAGCCTTCCATGCTGCAGTAGCCATATCTTATTTAGATAGCGATAATCATGGTGCTTTTAAAGCTCGGTAACTTCTTATTCCTAGGATGAAGATTCAAAAATATATGTAGACGGTAGATCGAAATGGTTAAAGACACCATTGAAATTTACCTTCCACAAACAATATGAACTAATAGAATTACCTAATCATCAGCAGCCATCAACAGACAGGTGCAGCAAGGGCAGAAAACAGACAAGTGAACAGCAGCAGAAAGCAAAGTCCAAGAAGGATTACCCAAGAACATTCAAGAAAGTAACAGCTCAGCCAATCCAGGCTTTAGCAAGGTCACCCGCAGTGCCATTACGGTCCATAGGATTTAGGAATCAGGTAAATTTTGCAATCCACACCTTTGCAAATGGACAAACAAGAACTGATGATGCTCTTGAAAATTAGAGGTGCATAAGATGGCTTACGAAACCAAGAAACAATGTTGTTTCAATCGGATTCAACAATGAAACAGGCCTCCTTGGCTGCCAAAAGTTCTACTGAAGAAGGATCAACAAACCAATAGATATCAAGAGTTCGATAAGATGATCATATGGCTCCTTGACCGCCTTGATCGTATTTGACATTAATGATTCTCCACCAAATGCATTCTTTTTTAGTACTATATCTCCACAGCCACTAATATAATAGAACTTGATTCTTGTTCTTAAAATCCACAAATTCAAGGTCCCAAAAGCACTTTGGCATACACAACGTGTCCCATTCTTGGTCTTAAATTCTGAACGTCTTAATCTTAGAATCTAATTAGAACGTCTTTTACTCGAGTCTTTCGGATAAAAGATCCAAGTATCCATGTCTCTATCCGAAAACTATTTTAGTCTTGATTTCTATAACCACTCCCATTCCTTTGTTCTAAATAGTTCCCATAACCACATTCTCAACGACCTAAACTCATTCTGAAGCAATTGATCAATATACCCATTTTATGGTTTGACTTCCAATTCATTAATCCTTTTTCCAATGGTCGAGATTGAATCAACAACGAAATTTAATAATCTAAGAATGTCATCATTGTAATCGAGACAAAGAACCATAATGGTTTAATGACAATTTGTTAAAAGATAATGACAAACATAATGATCACACAATAAAACATACACCAAGATTTTACGTTGAAAATTTCTTTTGAGAGACACCATGAGTAGAAAAAAGGAATTTTTAATAATGTCGAAAAATTGAAAAATGCAAGAGGAATCCTCGAAAATAACTTGACTAACAACCTAGCTTCAAGAAAAAACATCGAATTAATCCCTATTGGTGTGTAGGCTATAAAAGGCTCGTTCCGAGCTCAAACAAGTGAGTGAACAGTGATACGGTGTCGAAAAATTCCTAAAAATTATTTAAAGACATTTTAAGACACTTACCAAGCTCGGTTCACAATTTTGAACGAAGGAGAGCTCGATTCCGAAACATCAAAAACTTTGACTTTCTCACCGTTCCACGCGCCGACAACGATGGAGAAACGAAGGACACCGGCGAACTCGGAACGGTGCAAGGAACACGATGTGCGGGAGGTGTCGAAAATGGATAGCCGAATCAACGTGAATCGACGAAAAACCAACAGAAATTGAGTTAAAACCGATGATACTTCCGACTGAAATTAGCGATTCACGACGAAAGGTTTGAGAATTTTTGTTCATCGATCAACAACAAACACGATGGTGGTTTCGGTTCATCGATTGGAGGTTGGACGACGAATAGATCGGAGTTGAAAGTGAGTTGACCGGAGGAGAAAAATGAAGGATTTTCTACATAAAACAATCGGGAGAAAGGGGGTTTATATTTTCTCCTAAAGAAAAATGGGTAAACTATGAGTTTAGCCGCTGAATTTCCTGTACTTTATAAAATAGACTGCCAACTTTACAATTTTACAATTTAATGCTCAATTTCTTCCAAAATATCTAATTAAATTCACCACTTTAAAATTTTAAAATTTAGCCCCTAAATTGAGGTGTTACAATTCTCCCATTTTTTAAAAGAATTTCTTCCTTGAAATTCATTCATGTCACATATTTGTAGCAATGAAAATTCCAATAGTTCTTTCATATCTTTCCGTAGCTTTTACAGGAGTACTAATACTCTATTAATCCTTAATCAGTTGAGTATACATTTTCTTCAGAACTCTCCCTCATTCCAATAAAAGAATCAGAACGGAAATATCCTTATAGAATCTATTCAGCCTTGGTTACGAAAATAGACTCATATAGCGATAACATATCTCAATTTCATTTCTGGAGTCAGATTGGAATTTCTCAGATGAGTAACTCTCACATGGCTCGTACAGTACTTTACTGAATTTAGACAGATGTTATTGGCATTCCTTTTTGTACAAGTATAACCTTAACGGATAAAAACTTCGGTTTACTCGTTACAAATAGGGACTCAGCCCTGGAGTTCCGACTCAGAGAGGTACGATTGTAGTCTAGGGGCATGTACTGATCAGAAATCTTTTGACATTCGACCGGCCGGTCTAACTTGAAAATTTTGACTCAAACCATAGCTCTGATACCACTAAATGTAACCACCTCAGACTGAAACGGATAACTCGATTCGATCTGGAGTGTCACATTAGGGCCACCAGAGCGACCCACTGTAAAAATAGTAGAATATTTAAAACTTTTTATTAATCATGTAAACCAATAAAATGATTTATCAATATTAAAAAATAAACCAGATTTTCAGACTCATAAATAAAACAAAATACAATTACATGTCCCCTAATCACGTGTATCATACTCTGCAAATAACGCAGGAATAACTCCCTTACTGAAGTCGATAACTACACTGGTACAATTCTTTTAACCTGCAATGGTGAGAAATAGAGTGAGCTTCGAAAATCTCAGTAATACAGAACTACCAAATGATGCTACATGACATGCAGATAAATGAAAAGCCATATAATTTCCTTATTGAATTAGACATATACCAGTTGCGGAATAACCTGGGTTTCCTTTAGTAGTTCATCGAGTTGAAGCCATGAATATCACAGATCATAGGAAGCATTCAAAGTATGACATTTTTAGGAGATTGAATAGGATGTCTAATGTGTTCCAACAGTACAATACAATCATAATATGTACACTTATCAAATGATAATTCAGTAAATCTCATAAAAGCATAATGAAGTTTAACTTTTGAAACTCGTAGTTTAAACCATTCTCTTGTACACCATCCGCAGTTCCCAGAACTGCGTCCATAGAGTTTACCTTAAGCACATAGCAAAAAGGAAGCCAACCTAAGGATAGGCTTTGGGGCATGTATCCTTAAGTCCGTAGGGCTTACCCTAAGCACACAGCAAAGGGAACCAACCTAATGTAGCATATTGGGCCCGTGAGCCTACCCAAGAGTCGCATTAGGTCCGTAAGGTTTACTAGCTTGATCAGAGCTATACTCTGTAATGCAATCCATCCAAAATCAGTATTTCAAAATACAATTTATACAGTAAGCATAATTTCCATAAATTTGTAATCATCGTTATCATATATCAGTGAAAACCAATAATCATATATCATTCATAGTCCATAAACCATCACTGATAAGTCGGTGTATCAATAAACAGTAAATCATAGATTTTAATGTACCATATTTCAAAACAGATAAAACAATTATGTAGTACATAGGGAACACAATAGAGGATCCAAGTATTTTCAGAGGCCATTGTAGTTATCAGTATGGATAACACAAAACTTATGAAATTTGATCAGATTCCAGGAACGAGGCATATTGAAGAGAATCGATTAATAACTAATCTAATCATACATTTAAGGTTGATATTTTTGAATCCCTCTATGATTCATATATCTCAGGAAAGTGTTCAAGTATGACCAGAGTAATTTGAGCTGATAAAGTAGAAACGAAGATTCAGGGCATTTACCATCCATGTCAATCGATCGGACTATCAACGACTCCTAAAACTGATGTATTTCTACTGGTCAATTCATTGCCCTTCCAGGGTATTCACACTTTAATATCAACAATTCTTGTTTATAGATCATCTTCAGAATCATCGCTGAATACATCTAAAGAAAGCAATAGAGGATCCAAATAATCTTTATTTCTATCCACATGGCAATAATATCACGAATTGTCAACGTATTTAATTCTTGGTTCATAACCCATAGTAATCATACATCGTGCAATATCATTGGAGTTATCAGACACATTCAATCACTTACTAACTTCTCAGTCATTAAAGTTACTCGGTTCATTTAGTAGTCAAATCAATATCTCAGTTACTTCAGAGTCTTTCTGAGTAATTCAGATGCTTATGCGATTCAGATACATGTTGTACTTCCATTTAGTTCACTCTGGTCATTTATAAAAATCATTATTTTGTGTTCGTGGTTAATTTATCTCACGAATATCCACTTCTTAATATCGAATGCGCTCTAGCGTTGAGCTGAGTACTTCCATAATTATCATTAATCCCAATTTGAGGAGACGAACAAACATTCAAGTGGTATTTATGCCATTCAGGTACTGACATAGCATTAACGTTGGTCGACCAGCTTAAACTGTGTTCCATAACTTTTAAAAGGCAATGCAACATCCAGATTTATTTGGATTCCTTAATGAATCCAATTCATTTACTTATACTTGGTCATAAGGGTATTTTAGTCATTTTGGTGCTCAATGTTGTTTTTGTCATTTCATAGCTTAAGGATATCCAATCTTTTCTGGACTTAATAATATTCTTGAGTCATTTCCATTACAGGGGTATTTTGGTCATTTTACAGATCCAATGTATTTCAATCATTTCCTTCCATATGATCTTATCATTTAATTCAAACGTATCATCTTTTCTTAGTCATTTCGAACAATTCTGACAAAATAGCACCCTCGATAATTTATTTTTCAGGTATTTACTCATAACTCGAAGATTTCCAGGTTAAAAGTCTTTTCAGACATTACTAACGAATTATTAGGAATTTTCCATACAAAAGTAGGATCTCAACCATTAAATCAGTAATTTATCGGTTTAAATACAAATTCTCAGGTTACCTTCTCATTTAGAGTCAACTTGGACTATTTTTACCTCTCAATGGCATTTTCATAATTTCGTAACCAGATAAATTCGCTATTAACTCTTAACGTAAATAATTATAATATAGAGATCCTATGGTCAATTACTTTACCGAACGTTCTCTGATCTTGAAATGATTCCTTAACAGACTTCTAGTATCTTGCACAAACTCTCTTGGGGTTAGAAACCCGTTATCCAAATTTCCTAAGCAAAACTATTATTTCCATGCACATCAGTAGTTTCATCAGATCAATATGTCTTTACAACTTCTTATCCAACTTCCATGGTCAATTCTAGTCTTTTTACAACATAAGGGTATTTTCGTAATTTTACCTAATTGAAGTATTCTCATAATTTATCGCTTAAAACATATTCGATTTGAATCCATCCATAAACAAACAAGCATAATAGTCCAATCATATACATTCATGCATTTATCCATTATCAACATGTTCCATAAAGCATAAAGAGGTAATAATGTATTACCTCGATTTTCGTGTCATACTGATCGACCATTAAATTCCATTCAACCTCTCTCGATCTTGAAATCATCTTCCAATAATTCCTCAGATACATAACAATAAACATTTCGTAAAAAACGGGGCTTAATTCTGAAAAACGGATGAAATCGGGTGATTAATCAGTGAAAACCAACATATCAGATTCGAATTTGGAAAAACGGACCCCAAAATAGATTCAAGACATCAAAAACGTCAGAATAGGTATACTCGGTCAAAGTCAAAGGTCGTTCAACGCCCGGTCAACGCCGGTCAAATGTTCCATAAAGCATAAATAGGTCGTAATGTATTACCTCGATTTCTGTGCCATACTGATCGACCATTAAATTCCATTCAACCTCCCTCGATCTTGAAATCATCTTCCAATAATTCCTCAGATACATAACAATAAACATTTTATAAAAAACGGGGCTTAATTCTTAAAAACGGATCGAATCGGGTGATTAGTCAGTGAAAACCAACTTACTGGGTTCGAATTTGGAAAAACGGACCCCAAAAAAGATTCAGGACATCAAAAATGTCAGAATAGGTATACTCGGTCAAAGTCAAAGGTCGTTCAACGCCCGGTCAACGCCGGTCAAAGGTCTAGTCAACGCAGGTCAACAATCAACAGTCGATCGTTTTACACATCACCCTAACAGAAATTAATTACAAAATTAGTCACCTTCTACAAATATTTACAAAACTAACACCCGAATTTTACACAAATATCACCATAACAGAAATTAATTACAAAATTAACACCCTACGCGCAGTGGCGATGAGTGCGGTGCTTGAACAGTGATATGGTGTCGGAAAAATTCCTAAAAATTATTTTAAGGCATTTTGAGACACTTACCAAACTTGGTTCACAATTTTGAATGGCAGAGAGATCGATTTCGAAACATCGAAAACTTTGACTTTCTCACCTCTCTACGTGTCGGCGACGATAGAGAAACGGAGGACACCGGCGAACTCGGAACGATGCAAGGAACACGATGGTGCGGGAGTTGTCGAAAACGGATAGCTTGATTAACGTGAATCGACGAAAAACCAACGGAAATTGAGTTAAAACCGATGATACTTCCGATTGAAATTAACGAACACGATGGTGGTTTCGGTTCGTCGATCGGAAGTCAGACGACGAGTAGATTGGAGTTGAAAGTGGGTTGACCGGGGGAGGAAAATGAAGAATTTTCTGCAGAAAACAATGGGGAGAAAGGGTTTATATTTTCTCTTAAAGAAAAATGAGTAACCTATGAGTTTAGCTACTAAATTTCTTCGATTTTATAATTTAATCCTCAATTTCTTCTAAAATATCAAATTAATTTCACCACTTTAAAATTCTAAAATTTAGCCCCTAAATTGATGTGTTACATGCTCACCCAGGTTTCAAGTCAAAATTCAAGGCAAATCTGGGGATGCTGCTCAGCCTCATACGACTACATACTTGCTGCATCATTTTCTATCCTTGCACTCCAACAGCTCGTTTCTCGAGAGACTAATCCTCTTGAGTCCAGGGTAAATATCAATAATTAATCCTTCCATGGATTCATAATCTGAAAGTGATTCATTTTCACGGAACTGCAGGTTGTGTCAGTAGGGTTCATTCGAGCCGATCAACCAGCGAATACTATCCCGGAACAGTTACTTTCGGAGGCACATTTCGAAGCATGACCAATGAAGGCTTGTATTATCTACAACAGAGGATCAAACAGGTCAATTTCACCAATTAGTATTGTATTTTATAGGACAAAAACATCTTGTTTTGATATAGATGACTTACAGGTGATCGAGACTCAAGCGACAGTACACAGATGTACTGCAACAGTAGACTTCCTCGAGGAGAAAATGAGAGCTTATCCTGCAACTGTCAATGATGAATCAATGTACGAACATGTGAAAAAGTCGGCGAATCTGTGCTTGGAAAATCTAAGATACTAGTGTATCCAATGGTCGTGGGAGCAGAAGACTTCAGCTTCTATGCAAACAAAATGGCGGCAGCCTTCTTCATGATTGGGACAAAAAACGGAACACAAAAACCAAACTACGGATTGCACTCGCCTTACTTTGTGATTGACGAGGATGTTCTTCCCATTGGAGCAGCCTTCCATGCTGCAGTAGCCATATCTTATTTAGATAGCGATAATCATGGTGCTTTTAAAGCTCGGTAACTTCTTATTCCTAGGATGAAGATTCAAAAATATATGTAGACGGTAGATCGAAATGGTTAAAGACACCATTGAAATTTACCTTCCACAAACAATATGAACTAATAGAATTACCTAATCATCAGCAGCCATCAACAGACAGGTGCAGCAAGGGCAGAAAACAGACAAGTGAACAGCAGCAGAAAGCAAAGTCCAAGAAGGATTACCCAAGAACATTCAAGAAAGTAACAGCTCAGCCAATCCAGGCTTTAGCAAGGTCACCCGCAGTGCCATTACGGTCCATAGGATTTAGGAATCAGGTAAATTTTGCAATCCACACCTTTGCAAATGGACAAACAAGAACTGATGATGCTCTTGAAAATTAGAGGTGCATAAGATGGCTTACGAAACCAAGAAACAATGTTGTTTCAATCGGATTCAACAATGAAACAGGCCTCCTTGGCTGCCAAAAGTTCTACTGAAGAAGGATCAACAAACCAATAGATATCAAGAGTTCGATAAGATGATCATATGGCTCCTTGACCACCTTGATCGTATTTGACATTAATGATTCTCCACCAAATGCATTCTTTTTTAGTACTATATCT